>NC_039274.1:580000-765000 GCF_003368295.1 Carassius auratus | reverse complement strand
CTACATTTATGTACAAGTCTCAATATGTTCAATAAAAACGTACAATTGTTTGTGCCACATTCATTCCTGTGGCGTCAATTACAAAGCTTTTATTTTAATATTAATATTTCATAATATTTTTATATTTTGTTTTAGTAAAATGTGTGTGTTCTTTGGTTTTCTAGTAAACTGGTCAAATATAAATGAAGTAGAAAACCAAATGTAATCTCTACACTCAAAAAAATGGTTTTCCGGCACTGTTTGTTTTACACATATATGTTTTGTTAAAACAACACAAATATATTTAGTTTTCCGACAAAACACAATTGTATTGTGTTTAATCAACTTAAAATGTTTAATTTTAAATTTTACTTAATTATCAATCGTTAAAGTAACGTAAAGGGTTTAATTTCGTGATTCAAAAAAAAACGGAAGTGACGATTTCCAACGCATTTGATGACGGTGTGGAGGGGAGCAAGAGGTATCAGTCAGGTAAGAAAATCTAAAGTTTTTATTGTGTTAAGTCAAAGTCTTTAATTTCTCTTAGAGTTTCTGTTTTGAGGTGCTTTTGTTTTGCAGTCTAGTATTGTGTAATCGGTTTATTGCACCGTTAATAGATGATTTTGAAGCGTTGGGAGATGTGAAAGCGCACGACTCTCTGTAATGTATTTACTTTAGTATATATATATATACACTAGGGCTGAAACAATTACTCGACATTATCGACAACGTCGACGATAAAAATAAAATTTTCAGCAAATGTTTTTGAGTAACGTTAGTGGTTTGATCTCGTATCTGCCTGATTTGAAAGCCTGCATTAATGCAGTTTGACCAGTGTGGCGCTGTAGCGCAAGATTGTAATACACTCTCCTGATTCAATTAAAAAGAAGAAGATAGCACTTCAGTTTGAGGCAAACCGACCCGATCCGAACCTTGGATGAATATGTAAATATATACTGCACGCCTTCCTCTCAATAACTGCATAAACACAACAAAAAACTGACCGCGATGTAAAAGCTCTTAAGAACACAGAGATATGGATGTTTGCACGAACTCTGAGGTTCTCCAGGCACTCCAGTAAAGAAAAGTCCAGTCACGTTTATTTATATAACAGTCCTTTATGCAATCGATAGCTTTTCAATATTAAACATGAAAATACAGAGTAAGTGTCGCTAGAATTATAACTTGATTTCCTTTTATAAAGCAGCTCTCCGGTATGGAGCTAGCTAATAATAAAATCATTTTATAAGTGGGGGAAATATTTCATTAAAGTCTTAGTTCTGCGCTAGATCAAACCAAACTTTTTTGATTATTATAACCCAATAAGGTATTTTAAGAGAGATTGTATTTATTAATAAAATGTTTATCCAAAAATAAAACGTCCTATCACTTACCTTTACTTTATATTATACATATGGCTTACAATAAGAGATGTTAAGAGACAGAATGATTTGTCATTCAGCTACTTCCTCATATAACTAATCAAATGGCGAATAGGAGTTTCTCTCTTATCTCATTTTGTGTGCCAAATATATTTGTATAAATTAATTGTATTAGTAATACATAATGACTTTAAAAAGTGGAAGTAATTACCTTTATTTGTTATAATATGTATATTTTAACTAATTTAAAAAGATAAATAATCAATAAATGTCCAACCATGAGATGTTGACCGAGTTTTGAGAGCCCTGGCTCAGCACAGTGGGAGTATTTGAAGCTTTGTTTATGAACATGGCGGTGTGGTCATACAATGACTTTAAACCGGACACTACTCTGAGCTGTTCACATTATACATTTGCTCCAGATATGTAATCAGGTCCTCCTTTAGGAATGGTAAACATGACACTATTCATCACTCACACAAATAAATCACTTAATATTTTGATCATTGAATTGGTTTTTGCTGTTCAATTTTTTTTTTTTTTTTTTGTAACACATTGCACTTCATGTGTACAGGTTTGTGCAGAATTTGAGACATCCAGAATTACCATAGGCCCATTAGAATCAACAATCTTTGCCAAACTTGATTCGGACTGCAAAATTTACGAAGATGTTTTCATACTGAAGAAGAGACCTTGGACAAATACTGAAACCCTCTTGGTGCCCACTACACAGGTAAGAACAACTGCACTCAACACAACCTTGTATTAAAACATTATTCTCTCACTGGTTACTGGAAATTGACAAAAAAAGACAGATAAGATAAGGTTTATTAATACAATAAATACAAAATATGTGGTATATCTATAAACTGATAGATTTATTTTGATGCAAGGCAGGGGTGTCCAGACCTGCTCTAGGAAAGCCAGTGTTCTGTGGGGTTCAGCTCTAACACACCTGCCTGGAACTTCAGGTAAGACTTTTTTGTTTTAAAATTCCCAAGAACCTTGATTAGCTGGTTCAGGTGTGTTTAAATGGCTAGATCACCCAAAAATAAACATGTCATTATTCACCCTCATGTCGTTTCAAACCCGTAAGACCATCATTCATCTTCAGAGCACAAATTATGATATTTTTTAAGGATGCCCCGATCATGATTTTTCATGGCCGATACCGATTTCTTTTACAAGCAAACTGGACGATTTTTTTTTTTTATCTTTAAGCAACAAACAAGAAGGAAGGACAGTCCACAGTCTACAGTCCAAAATTGAGGGAAAGCTCAATAAAGCCCCTTTCACACTGCGATTCCGGCAAATACAGATCCCGTAACGACACGTGACATCAGGGCGTGACGTGTAATGTACGAGTCGAAAACATTAGGCATGTAATACTTTCACTGAATCTGGCGAACGATCTCGGTGTCACCGTGGAAAGTGAGGAACTAACTGATCTCTGCTTCATACAGTTTGCACTTTTTTTTTTTTCAGTGAACGTTGATCTTCCTTCAAAACAGCCAGTAAAAGAGTCACACGATAATGTCATCACTACGACACGGCATTAGATCTGGCTTTTGTTCACACAGCGCTTGTCCCGGGATTGAACCCAGCAATGTTACTACGTCCCCGACCCGAGTTCAATGCTGGAATCAATCCCGGGATGTGTTTGCTTTCACACAGAAGTAATGTAGTCGGAGCACGCGGGCGCACTTCCGGAAAAATCGGCTGAAAAAAATTCCAAAGACCGGCCGATTACCAATTGCGTATTTAAAGCAAAAACCGTCTGGTTTCCAATTTATGGCCGGTCAATTGGTGCATCCCTAATATTTTTATGAAAATGCGAGAGATTTCTGAACCTCCATAAAGGCTGCAATGCAACTGAAATGTTCCCAGAGTCATAGTAAGGACATCAGTAAAACAGTCCATGTGGCATCAATGCTTCAACCACACTTTTACAAAGGTACAAGAATACATTTTGTGCAAAGAAAACAAAAATAGCGACTTTAATCAACAATTCTTCTCCAAATCACATATTCTGCCATTATGGACAGTAACAAGAGGCATGAACATTGCTTTCCTCTGCGTGTAATCAAGGTGGTGAGTTCAAGGTTAATAAATTATTTGTTAAAGTTAATACACAATAATTTGAGTTCTCCATGCTTTTAAATACTTCTAGGATACAGACGTTGCCAGCAGTCAGGATCATTGAAGACAGTCCAGCAGAAGTTGGAGTTTTAAAGGATAAAGTTCTTCAGGACCTATAGCAGTTTACAGTCTGTAAAACCATGTTACTGGGACTGATTTATGGACTGAACTTGAGCAACCCTCCTGAACTCAGGTACACATTTGGAATACTGAAGAAGTTATTTCTGGAGCCACTTCCTGTTCCTGGAATAAGGTTTGATTGGTTGCCCATGAATGCCAATTAGAATTGTATTTGCTATTTTGTGTAATTTTGTAATGTGGTTTAAACTGTATTTTACTGTGTGTAATTATTTATTGCTTGTTTAACAAATACACTTTGATCATTTGTGACATCTTGTCTTTTGTCTCATTACAAGACAAAACATACAAAAAATGCTTTGTTGAAGGGAGTAACTTCAAAAAGAAAATATTGTGTTAAAGTAACTAGAACTAATTGTGTGGAACCACTGTCCATAATTGAAATGAGTAATTTGAAACAAACCTCCTTATGTTGATAGAGTGAAACAAATTTGGCTAGATTGTAATAAACCAAAACATGTTGAGTTAACTTAACCAGTTTAAGTTGAAGCAAAGTCAATAAATTGAGTTGGTTGGACATTACTATTTCACATAGATTCTGCCTCATTCAGTTGTGTTGTCACAACACAAGGAGTTTGCATAGATTCAAAAAATTCCATTAATGTTATCAAAACACAATTTGGTTGTGTGGAACCACTGTCCATAATTGACTTAAGTAAGTTTAAAGAGTAATTTTTTTGAGTGTACATTAATATTAGTTCAGGTAAGAATTTCCATTAAAACGAGTAAATGCTTTATTCAAGCTTGTAGAAAAAGTTTGAACTTTTTCTTGGAATAGTTTGTGATGTTCACACGGATTCTTTGAGTAAATATCAACGTTATGATACTGTTCCCATCATGCACTAGCACATGCATAATTAATGAGCTTAAGTTTTATGGTTGCATTTGTTGTTAGGGTTAGTAATGTGCTGTTTTTTGACATCTAGGGTTCATTTTCTGCTTAAATGACCTTTTCATCCTCAAACAAATGCACTGATCGTTACGGTCACTGTGTATCAGGTATTGAGGACTCTGTGTTCATGTGGGTATCAACTCTACTGTGTAGACATATTAACTTAGAAAGAGTGACAAGATCTCTACTGTCTTATTTATTTAGATCTTTCTAAGTGAAGCATATTTTTTGACAGCATGGCCTTTTCGGTGCTATATTGTTAGACTGAAATTTACAAACAATGATTGTTTAAAATTAATTTGAGTATTGAGTAAACTTTAAATGATTAAGTAGAAATTACTAAACAAAATCTAGCTGGCCAAGTTAAATTTATTTATTCTCTTTGTGTATTTTACATAACTTTACATAATCCTATACTTAAATGTAATTTATTAAATAATAATAATAATAATAATAATAACGTGTGCAAAAAATGTACTTTTATCAAAACTATACTTTTTTCAATCTAATGCACGCACACACACAAACACTACACAACAATGACATTATAATTGTATTTTTTGAATATATTAGGTACTTCAGTGAGTAATCGTTCCTAGTGCAGAGTAGGGCTGTCAAAATTGCTCAAAAATGACGTTTGAATATTCCCTCTAAAAAATACATGAATATTCGAACATCTGGTGGCGCATGTTGTCAATGACGCGCATTACGTCTGTAACAGGACAAAATAATACAAAGAGACAAAACTACTTGTATATATAGTCTATTTAAGTTTAAACATATTTGACAACGTATTACCTACACAAAAACAAGGAAACCAACTAATGGCCAAGACTGCAGACCTCAGTCTCTCACCCTCACGTTCTCTGCGCATAACGGATTAAATGAACAAACACATTTTTGTGCAAGCAATTTAAGGTCGCGACTGTTGCCCCAAATATAGCAGGCTTCATTCAGTGATTGAAACAAATATTATTAATATTAATTGAAGTTTTACAGCATATAGAGCTGACATTGAATGCTCCGAGTGATCTGTGCTGTGGTAAACATGGGACCTTTCGTTGACATGAAACGATAAATAATCAAACCTCGCATCCATTGTCGAGTTGGGCTCTGCACTTGCTGCAATCTTCCATGAAGACACGTCAACATTCAGCAGTGATGCTGTGCCAGACGGTGCGACTCCTGTGAGGCTGTGACCCATTTCTTGATGAAGTGACCCCAACTAAGCAAGCCAGAGGCGACAGCGGCAAGGAACCGAAACTCCATCGGTGACAGAATGGAGAAAAAAACCTTGGGAGAAACCAGGCTCAGTTGGGGTCAGTTCTCCTCTGACCAGACGAAACCAGTAGTTCAATTCCAGGCTGCAGCAAAGTCAGATTGTGCAGAAGAATCATCTGTTTCCTGTGGTCTTGTCCTGGTGCTCCTCTGAGACAAGGTCTTTACAGGGGATCTGTAATTTTACACCGGACTTCCTCACAAATGAGGATCAGTTCAACGCTGGAGTTGTGCGAAAATTGCTTCTGAAAGAGGGATCGATACCAACGCTTTTTGTGCAAACATCCAGATTCCAGACAAAGTAAGCATCACGTGTCATATTTTGTTTTACAAAAGAGCGTCTTGGCTCAAGGTTAATGTTTCTAAAGCTACTACCAGAATGATCGTGAATATAGTGGTAGTGAAAAATAGTGTTTGAAGCAATGTGAGGTCAGTAACACGGTGACCACAAATTAAACATAACACCGGTGTATACCTGCGAGCATGAGCTCCTGGAGCTAGCACTTAACACAGGGGAGCAGGGTTGCCATGTTTTCACAACAAAACCCTCCCACAGACATGAAAAGCAACCCGTGTTAAAGTAGCCAAATTCAACACTGGAAGGGAGACGGGAGCACATGCACATTTTAAGGCGACATAAACATAAACAGCATGTTTTGGCTCATACCCTAAAAAAATGATCTGTGTGGTATTTTGAGATAAAGCATCACATACACACTCTGGGGACATCAGAGAACAATTGTATGATTGTACGCATTTGTATTGCCATCATGACTCCAGCATTATTATCAAGAATATCATATTATATAAGTCGATTTTCACCAAATATGCGACAAAGCCTCTTGCAGTTATATGCTAAATTTCACAAAGATTAGTCGTTCACAATGTTAATCACTCGCTGCTGAAGTTTGATTGACTGGTGTCCTTTTGGTTTATTTGTGTGACTGATTTTTCATGTTAGGGTTGGCACTTCTCCTGAAAAAGATACACATCAAAGATACTCTAGCAACAAAACAACACAGCATTAATATTAGATTCATGCTCAAATGATCTTTGTATTGTCTCTCTCTCCATTGATGGATGCAGGATGGCACCAGCTGTATTTGTGCTGAATGAAAGAGTGTTTCTGTGGTGTGATGTGAGAGAGGTGTCTAGATGAACGCTCTCAGTTACAGTGTTGTGAGAAATGAGCCTCAATATGAGGAAAAATCTCATACTGGACATAACCCATGTCCCCATTTTTCAAAACGCTTGTAAATCATACAGAATGAGTTTTTTTGAGAAAGTAAAAATACACAAAGTTTCCTGTGAGGGTTAGGGTTAGGTGTAGGGTTTGTGAAGGGACATAGAATATACAGTTTCTACAGAATAAAAACCATTACACCTATGGGATGAACATGTGTGTGTGTGTGTGTGTGTGTGTGCGAGAGAGAGAGAGGGAGAGAGAGTGTGTGTGTGTGTGTGCGTGTGTGTGTGTGTGTGTGTGTGTGTGCGAGAGAGAGAGAGAGAGAGTGTGTGCGTGTGTGTGTGTGCGAGAGAGAGAGAGAGAGAGAGAGAGTGTGCGAGAGAGAGAGAGTGTGTGTGTGTGCGCGTGAGAGAGAGAGAGAGAGAGAGAGAGAGAGATAGTGTGTGTGTGTGTGTGCGAGAGAGAGAGAGAGAGAGAGTGTGTGTGTGCACGAGAGAGAGAGAGAGAGAGTGTGTGTGTGTGTGTGTGTGAGAGAGAGAGAGAGAGAGAGAGAGAGAGAGAGAGAGAGAGTGTGTGTGTGCGCGAGAGAGAGAGAGAGTGTGTGTGTGTGTGTGTGTGTGTGTGTGTAGGTGGGTGACAGAAAGGCTGCTGGTAAAGCATCAAGGGGAGTTGGATGATTGACTACAGTAATCAGTGTTGTGAAGATCTCACACAAACATACATCACCATTTACCTGCTTCACATCTATATAGAATCACACACACACACATATTAACATGCACACAAATATTTATCAACATTATATTAAAAATGCATGGTTTGGGTTATGAATCGACTATTAAAAACCCTTCTGGGATTACAGACCCGCTGCTTTTATCCGAGCTAGGGAATATGATTGCTTGAAAGTTTATCAGTATCCTTTCAAATCAAGAGATACAACGTAAAATGTAAAAATCCTAAAATGTACAGTTTGTCAATTCTTAAAGACTGGAGAACAGATTATTACATCAGAAAATCAGAACTGCACGTTTAATATTTGAACACAAAACTGGTATATTACAATAATAATATTATATTATTGATCTATTATAATTCATATTTTAAAGATCCTCCTCACACACACATCTGCTGAGTGTGTATTTGACTCAGAGTGTGTTTGTATTCCTCCATCCATAGAGGGCAGTGTTGTCCTTTATTCTCCTCGACTCTCTCACCTCCTCACACATTTATCTCCTTTAGCCTCATGCCATATTCTTATGAAACTTGATTAGATTTCTGCCCTTCGCTAAAGAGGGATAACAGAGAGAGAGAGAGAGAGAGAGAGAGAGAGAGAGGGAGAGGGAGAGAGAGAGAGAGAGAGAGAGAGGGAGAGGGAGAGAGAGAGAGACTGAAGAGCAGGACAAAGATGAAAATGAAAAGCGGAAATATCAGGAGGAGGGAATAAAAGAGAAAATAAACAACCAAATGTGGAAAAGATTAAGAAAATCCTGAAGTCGAGAGATAAAAAAGGAGAGAAAGGTTGTTGTTTTGGAACTGTTCATTATTTGATTTATATTACGTTAAAGTATAATTCTTATGAAAATATTTACATTTTTATGAGGTTTTCATGAGGCTTTGATTGTGGAAAGAAAATATTGTCTTCTCAAAAATCTTCTATGCTTTTAAATATTTTATTATCTTAGTTTTAATGTTAAATACAAAATGTGTTGTAAATATCCTCACCCTCAGTTCATCTGAGATCAGGATGAGTTTGTGTCTTCATCAGGTTTGTAGAAATGTAGCACTGCATCAGTGTCTCATCAATGGATGCTCTGCAGTGAATGGGTGCCGTCAGAATGAGAGTCTGATAAAAACATCACAATAATCCACAGCACTCCAGTCCATCAGTGAACATCTGGAGAAGACAAAAGATGAAACACATCCAGCATTAAGATGATTTTAACTCAAACACATAGAGTCTATAATCCATATCCTCCAGTGAAACAGTGTTCTGGTCTGAATCAGGAGAGAAATCTGCACAGATCAAGCAGCGTTTAAACAGATCTAAGCAAATATGTGTCTAGATTTTGATGTGAGAGACAACAGCAGATGCACTCTAATAAATATATATATATATATATATATATATATATATATATATATATATATATATATATATTATTGCACAGTTACATGATGTGTGGTTTTAAGTCTGATTTTCTATTTTCTATTTTCAGTTTAATGTACTTTATTGGCATAGATTATGTGTACATTAAAGCTTGTCACTGAATGAATAATTGCGATCATAGTAATATACAAGGTAATAATATGAAATATTAAAATTCCCAGACAGCAATATAATGTTGGCCCAGATCTGGCCCACGTGAAATCCATTCGGGCCAGATCTGGGCCGACACTGCTTGCTGTCTGGGTTGGCTCTGGCCTATATAAGACTCAGGTGTGGCTCAGATTTGGGGATTCTGGTTTATTTAAGGCTGAGAATTGGCACCAATAATAAAACCTGTTTTGGCCCAAATTAGGGCCAGCTAAGGCTGATTAAGTGGCTGAGATTTGGGCTGGTTATGGCCCATGTCTGGCCCGAGTCTTTAATCCAGTTCTTGGCCACTTCCGCGCCATCATTCTTTGCAGAATTTGGGCTATAGGGAAAAGTCATTGTGTGCCCCGGATCTGGGCCAGAAGACATTTGCTATGTGGGAGGAAATGTTATTATGGATTATGGATCATATTTTAGCCACAAGCAATGGTTTGAAGTTAATAACGTCTGCAAAATGTATTTTTATCAGCTGTTTGGATTCTGATGGCACCCATTCACTCACCCAAGAGGAGAAGCCTTATTTTATTTACATACGGCAGATTTATGTCAATCAAAGTGCTGTCAGCAGTCAAAATGTTTCACATTTTATGTTTATATTTTTTTTATAAACTCTTGCCATTAGAGTCCTGACAGTTCTGAGCAAATGCTATGCTAATTAATATCCCTGGGCCAATTAATATTCTTGAGATGCATTGTGTTGTCAAAAGCAGTCTGTCACCCGCACAACGTCTTCATATGATTGTGGATCTCTGTCAGTCTGTCTGTCTGTCTCTCCCCGGTGACTTCTGATCTTATAAACCGTCCATCATGAAGCACAACAAGCAGCACACTGCTCTGTAAACACTGACACAGCGGCACCTGACCAGAGCTCTGCCCCATCACTCCAGAGCCGAGGGCAAAGGTCACGCACATCAGCAGCAGTCATCACGGCCAGGCCTTGCACATCTGTCGGGACACAAGCAGTCGTTCGCACAGGTGGCTCTTCCCTCGGGCGGCGCGTGGGGGTATTACAGAAGCTCTTTCACTGTCACTTCATTAGTTTTCCCACGGTAAACACATCTTTACTGAGCACAGGGAAGGCTTTGTGTCGGATGTGCAGACAAGTCCACAGAAACACACAAACATCAGAATGATGCACACAAACTCACTTTTATATAGAAAAACAGCAGCCCCCAAAAGAGTTTGGAAGCTGAAAGGTGTGAGAATGTCAATAAAACAGACAACAAAATATCAAAGCAAGAAGCATTGCGAAGAAAAGAGTTAATATTGTATAAAATACAAACAAGAAAGCCCAGGCCAGATGAAAAAAGTAATGGAAAATTAATGCAACACAAGTTACTTTTCCATTATACAGTAACTAATAACACAGTCAGTTACACGATACTGTAATGTATTACTTTCCCTAACACTTCTGACAAGCATTTATAATCAACCAAAATATAGTTTAATGGCATTTCTATGGGAATTTAAACTTAATTTAAATATGTGTAATGATGAAGTTGTAATTTAGTGCATTAAATATAACTCTGATTAAATACTACAGTTAAAATAATAAACAAGTTCTTTCCATGTGATTTAGTATGATAGTCAGCACATCAAATTAAGTGTACTACTTTAAAACAGCAATTCACGAGTTCATGACTTACATCTAATCTGAAGGCGAATAGTAAGCATATTTTGGCGTGCTGTCCTGGGGGAGGGGTCCGGGCCGGAGCATAGCCCGAACCCAAAGAACTCCCCTTATCCCTAATTTGGGATAAAACAGATTAGAAGTGAGGCGTTGGGGTGGAGGAGGGATGCCGAAAAACTGTTGTAGGAGAGGAGGTAGGAAGGCTGGATTTGTATACACTTGTTGTGCTAGTTAAGATGGTTAGCTAAACGAGATGCACCTGTGCCAAACTGGATGATTATTGATCGTGCTCCTCGCGGACTTTGTTAATAAAACACAATTTCACGAGTTCACCCTTACATCTAATCTGAAAGCGAATAGTAAGCATATTTTGGCATGCTGTCCTGGGGGTGGGGTCTGGGCCCAGAGCATAGCCCGAACTCAAAGAACTCCCCAAAAGAAGCTTAAAGGCATAGGACAGCAGCCAGAGAGCTAAATTTAGTTGAGAGAAAAAAAATGCAAAACGACCAGGAGAGCCTGTGCAGAGTTCGACGAGAACTGCGGCACGCAACATCTTACTGGTGAGTCCTCCGTGCCACATTGAGAGGAGCACGATGTCGTATATAAAAAATGAGGGACTCTTGCGGCATCTGGAGGGAGCTGCGGCTCTGCTGCACCGGAAGGGAGAGTCCCTCTTACGGCGTAGTACGAGGTGCGATTTGATGCATCCGATGGAGGGCTCTCACTGTGTCCAAAGGGAACCAGCAGCTGTACCCCATTGGGAGAGAGTTCCCTGGCTGCCATTGAGCATGCAACATAACTTTTAGACGTGGGGTTCAAACGCAACTGAAAGGGAGCTGTGGGTCTGCTGCACAGGAAGGGAGAGCCCCGTCAGATGCTGAATAAGCAATGAGATTCGAGGCGGGGTTTGGCACATAGGATGAAGTTTGGCGAGTCGGACGAAGGGCTCCTAATGCAACCGAAGGGAGCCACCAGCTTTACTCCACCAGGAGGGAGAACCCTAACCACCATTGAGCATGAAACATAACTCAGATGAGGGGGTTCACCCTGCGTCCGAAGGGAGGCATGGGTCTGCTGCACCGGAAGAGGAGCCCTAGTCCGATGCTGAGAAGGAAAAGATATGTGACTGATGGAGGGACTCCCGCTGCATCCGAAGGGAGCTGCGGCTCTGCTGCACTGACAGGGGGAGACCCCATTGTGAGTTGATGAGAGGCACGGTTTTACACCTTGGAGGGCTCTCCCAGTGTCCGAAGGGGGCCCGCGACTCTACATCAGGAGTGCTGCACCGGAGGGGAGAGCCTGATTGACGCTAAATGGAACATGACTGGTGGAGGGACTCTGCGTCCAAAGGGATCTGTGGCTCTGCTGCACCGGAAGGGTGAGTCCCCCTTGTGACTAAATGTGAGGCATGGTTTGATGCATCTGATGGAGGGTTCACCCTGCAACTGAAGGGAGCCATGGGTCTGCTGCACCAGAAGGGAGAGCCCTGTCAGATGCAGAATAGGCAAGAAGATTTGAGGCGCAGTTTGATGCGTCGGATGGAGGCTCTATTCCACCGGGAGGGAGATCCCTGTCTGCCCTTGCGCATGCAACATAACTCAGATGGGGGGTTCACCCTGCTACCGAAAGGAGCCGTGGGTCTGCTGCTCTGGTAGGGAAGCACCGTCCGATGCAGAGTAAGCAAGAAAATGGGACCGATGGAGGGACTCTCACTGAGTCCGAAGGGAGCTGCAGTTCTGCTGCACCGGAAGGGAGAGTTCCCCTTGCGACTGGATATGAGGCATGATTTGAAGCGTCTGATGAAGGGCTCTCACAGTGAATGAAGGGATTCACATCCCTGCTGCACTGGAAGGGAGAGCCCTGTCCGATCCTGAATAAGGAGTAAAACACGACTGATGGAGGGACTCCATCAGTCCCTCCATGGAGGGCTTGATGGACGGGGAAGTCGTGGCCTAATGGTTAGAGGGTTGGACTCCCAATCTAAGGGTTGTGAGTTCTAGTCTCGGGCCGGACGGAATTGTGGGTGGGGATAGTGCATGAACAGCTCTCTCTCCACCTTCAATACCACGACTTAGGTGCCCTTGAGCAAGGCATCGAACCCCCTACTGCTCCCCGGGCGCCGCAGCATAAATGGCTGCCCACTGCTCCGGGTGTGTGCTCACAGTGTGTGTGTGTGTGTGTGTTCACTGCTCTGTGTGTGTGTATTTCGGATGGGTTAAATGCAGAGCACAAATTCTGAGTATGGGTCACCATACTTGGCTGAATGTCACTTCAATCAATCAATCAATCACCTTTATTTATATAGTGCTTTAAACAAAATACATTGCGCCAAAGCACTGAACAACATTCATTTGGAAAATAGTGTCTCAATAATGCAAAATGATAGTTAAAGGCAGTTCATCATTGAATTCAGTTATGTAATCTCTGTTCAGTTGAAATAGTGTCTGTTTTAATTTGCAATCAAGTCAATGATATCGCTGTAGATGAAGTGACCCCAACTAAGCAAGCCAGAGGCGACAGCGGCAAGCACCCGAAACTCCATCGGTGACAGAATGGAGAAAAAAACCTTGGGAGAAACCAGGCTCAGTTGGGGGGCCAGTTCTCCTCTGACCAGACGAAACCAGTAGTTCAATTCCAGGCTGCAGCAAAGTCAGATTGAAGAATCATCTGTTTCCTGTGGTCTTGTCCTGGTGCTCCTCTGAGACAAGGTCTTTACAGGGGATCTGTATCTGGGGCTCTCGTTGTCCTAGTCTCCGCTGTCTTTCAGGGCAGTAGAGGTCCTTTCTAGGTGCTGATCCACCATCTGGTCTGGATATGTACTGGATCCGGGTGACTGCAGTGACCCTCTGATCTGGACACAGACTGGATCTGGTGGCAACGGTGACCTCGGAACAAGAGAGAAACAGACAAATATTAGCGTAGATGCCATTCTTCTAATGATGTAGAAAGTACGGTGTTATGTGAAGTGTTCCGGTTCCAGTTTACCTAATTAATGCAGCCTAAAAATCCTTTAACGGATTTGGATATTAAAAGCATATTAGTATGTTATGTGTATGCCAGGTTAAAGAGATGGGTCTTTAATCTAGATTTAAACTGCAAGAGTGTGTCTGCCTCCCGAACAATGTTAGGTAGGTTATTCCAGAGTTTAGGCGCCAAATAGGAAAAGGATCTGCCGCCCGCAGTTGATTTTGATATTCTAGGTATTATCAAATTGCCTGAGTTTTGAGAACGTAGCGGACGTAGAGGAGTATAATGTAAAAGGAGCTCATTCAAATACTGAGGTGCTAAACCATTCAGGGCTTTATAAGTAATAAGCAATATTTTAAAATCTATACAATGTTTGATAGGGAGCCAGTGCAGTGTGGACAGGACCGGGCTAATATGGTCATACTTCCTGGTTCTAGTAAGAACTCTTGCTGCTGCATTTTGGACTAGCTGTAGTTTGTTTACCAAGGGTGCAGAACAACCACCCAATAAAGCATTACAATAGTCTAACCTTGAAGTCATAAATGCATGGATTAACATTTCTGCATTTGACATTGAGAGCATGGGCCGTAATTTAGATATATTTTTGAGATGGAAAAATGCAGTTTTACAAATGCTAGAAACGTGGCTTTCTAAGGAAAGATTGCGATCAAGTAGCACACCTAGGTTCCTAACTGATGACGAAGAATTGACAGAGCAACCATCAAGTCTTAGACAGTGTTCTAGGTTATTACAAGTAGAGTTTTTAGGCCCTATGATTAACACCTCTGTTTTTTCTGAATTTAGCAGTAAGAAATTACTCGTCATCCAATTTTTTATATCGACTATGCATTCCATTAGTTTTTCAAATTGGTGTGTTTCACCGGGCTGCGAGGAAATATAGAGCTGCGTATCATCAGCATAACAGTGAAAGCTAACACCATGTTTCCTGATGATATCTCCCAAGGGTAACATATAAAGCGTGAAGAGTAGCGGCCCTAGAACTGAGCCTTGAGGTACTCCATACTGCACTTGTGATCGATATGATACATCTTCATTCACTGCTACGAACTGATGGCGGTCATATAAGTACGATTTAAACCATGCTAATGCACTTCCACTGATGCCAACAAAGTGTTCAAGTCTATGCAAAAGAAAGTTGTGGTCAATTGTGTCAAACGCAGCACTAAGATCCAATAAAACTAATAGAGAGATACACCCACGATCAGATGATAAGAGCAGATCATTTGTAACTCTAAGGAGAGCAGTTTCAGTACTATGATACGGTCTAAATCCTGACTGGAAATCCTCACATATACCATTTTTCTCTAAGAAGGAATATAATTGTGAGGATACCACCTTTTCTAGTATCTTGGACAGAAAAGGGAGATTCGAGATTGGTCTATAATTAACTAGTTCTCTGGGGTCAAGTTGTGGCTTTTTTATGAGAGGCTTAATAACAGCCAGTTTGAAGGTTTTGGGGACATATCCTAATGACAATGAGGAATTAATAATAGTCAGAAGAGGACCTATGACTTCTGGAAGCACCTCTTTTAAGAGCTTAGATGGTATAGGGTCTAACATACATGTTGTAAGTTTAGATGATTTAACAAGTTTATACAATTCTTCCTCTCCTATAGTAGAGAATGAGTGGAACTGTTCCTCAGGGGGTCTATAGTGCACTGTCTGATGCGAAACTGTAGCTGACGGCTGAATGGTTGCAATTTTATCTCTAATAGTATCGATTTTAGAAGTAAAGTAGTTCATAAAGTCATTACTGCTGTGGTGTTGGGAAATGTCAACACTTGTTGAGGCTTTATTTTTCGTTAATTTAGCCACTGTATTGAATAAATACCTGGGGTTATGTTTGTTTTCTTCTAAAAGAGAAGAAAAGTAATCAGATCTAGCAGTTTTTAATGCTTTTCTGTAGGATATGCTACTTTCCCGCCAAGCAATACGAAATACCTCTAGTTTTGTTTTCCTCCAGCTGCGCTCCATTTTTCGGGCTGCTCTCTTTAGGGTGCGAGTATGCTCATTATACCATGGTGTCAAACTGTTTTCCTTAACCTTTCTTAAGCGTAAAGGAGCAACTGTATTTAAAGTGCTAGAAAAGAGAGAGTCCATAGTTTCTGTTACATCATCAAGTTGTTCCGAGGTTTTGGATATGCTAAGGAATTCGGATACATCAGAAAGATAACTTAAAAAGCAGTCTTTTGTGGTAGAAGTGATGGTTCTTCGATACTTGTAACAAGAAGTAGAATTTACCAGCCAGTCTGTCACTTCACTTTCACTTTCACTTTTCACTCTCACTGCGTCCAAAGGGAGCTGTGGCTCTGCTGCACCGGAAGGGAGAGTCCCCCTTTCGACTGAATATGAGCCGTGGTTTGATGCACCGGATGGAGGGCTCACACTGCGACCGAAGGGAGCCACTGCCCTGCTGCACCAGAAGGGAGAGCCCTGTCTGATGCTGAATAGGCGAGGAGATTTGTAATGACGGGCCCTTATTTTGACCAAATAAGCAATAACTGACTGTATTGGGAAGGAGAGCCTCCCATTAATCAAGTAAACAACATGGTTTAAAACGCTATTATTGACAAGTAGTCGTTGAGTTCGCGTCGCCTGTGGGGGAAGGCTGAGCAGATTATCTCGGTGTAGCGGTTGAATGCGATGGTGAATTCTGAGAAGGAGAGTAGTCGAGATGAAAGGGGATTTGGATTTTTTAGCGTGACTGAGAAGTCCCCGCAGTCTATCTGGCAGTTTGAATCGGATGTGGGCAGGAGAGAAAGGAGAGACGAGAGATCTACATCCGCACCTGCTAATATCTGTGCCCGAATGCTGTGGGTCACTTGGGGAGGTTCGAGGGCGACAGCGTTTGATGGGATGGGCATTGGTGTAGCAGTGAAGAGTGAATGGGGGGATTTCGCTTGGAGGAGGGTGGTGGTAACAACTGGGGGCGGGGCTGTGTTTGGCAGCGATTGCGGCCAAGCGCTTGCTAGAGCCGCGGGCCCGGAGTTGGAGGCCGCGGGTTGCGGGGCTGGGTTGGGCGGCCAGTATGGCTAGGCATTTGCTTGGGCCGTGGGCCCGAAGCTGGGATGGGCTAGAGTCGGGGCTGTGTAAGGCGGCCAGTTCGGCCAAACGTTAGCGTGAGCGGCGGGCTCGGAGCTCGGCAGAGCGGGAGGCGGGGCATTGTGTGACAGCCAGTTCGACCAAGCGCTAGCTTGGGCCGCGGGCCCGAAGCTGGAGGAAGCTGGAGGAAGCTGGAGGAAGCGGGAGGCGGCGCTGTATGTGGCGAACTGTTCGGCCAAGCGCTTGCCTGGGCTGCGGTGTTGGTATTAAAAGTTCCGTATGAAGGGGCTGCGATGGGTGGAGGAGGCAGCCAGGAGCCTCCTTGAGCTTCAGTGCCCTGTGCTGTTGGAATTGGAGCCGCGGAGGGAGGCTGAGCTCCGGCCGACATAGCGAGCGCCCCTGCGGTCGGAACCGGGGCGCGGCCCAGGCTTGCTGAAGGCCTCTTGCTACGGCTTGATAGCCGATGCGAGCTAGGCCTAGCGGCGGAGGATGGTGGAGTGCTTTGAGGCGAATTTTGAGGTACTCCTTTCTTTTGTCGTTTCTTTAGTATAGGGGTTGACTGAGGAGAAATGTTATTATTTAGAGATTTTGTATACAAGTCGTAAAGTTCGGATTTGTTCAACTTGCTTGAGGGTGTGACGTCGTTTTTGGACAGGGCCTGCCTCAGACTCGACACCGTCCATTTTTCGATTGGCGGAATCGTAGGCCTGGCTGAGCGGTAGGAGGACGCGGGGGAGTCAGTGAAGGTAGGCCTAGGCGTCTTGGGAGGCGAGTAGCTGCTCGCGCCGTACCGCGCCCGCGGGTTGGAGCCTGGGGCTCGATTTGGTTGCCACGCCGGGAAGGAGTGGCCTTTGAGCCAGCTGGCTGCGGTGATGGGGCTGGGGAAGAGCTGGATGAGTCTTCTGATGAGGAATCTCGGTTTTGGGACATGGTGCATGCGGACCAAAATGCTGATAAACCGTCAATGGATAGAGGTAAGTCAGCGATATTTATACTGTGGGATTGATTACTTGATTGTGGTCCACCTGTGATGATTAGGCTAAGTATCTGACGCACTCCTCCCGAATCTTCATTGATAATTACATATATAATAAGTCTGACCACTAATATGTCTTAGTGCCCTCTGCCTTCTGACAAAATCTGGAGCTGGAGGCCACTGAACAGAAAAATGGTTAGTAGCATGAGGGAGTGGAAGAGTTGTGGGTGTGTTTACGAATGAAAGCAGCCTCACGTTTGCTTCAGCTGCTGTAGCTGTGAGGTACTCCATACTGCACTTGTGATCGATATGATACATCTTCATTCACTGCTACGAACTGATGGCGGTCATATAAGTACGATTTAAACCATGCTAATGCACTTCCACTGATGCCAACAAAGTGTTCAAGTCTATGCAAAAGAAAGTTGTGGTCAATTGTGTCAAACGCAGCACTAAGATCCAATAAAACTAATAGAGAGATACACCCACGATCAGATGATAAGAGCAGATCATTTGTAACTCTAAGGAGAGCAGTTTCAGTACTATGATACAGTCTAAATCCTGACTGGAAATCCTCACATATACCATTTTTCTCTAAGAAGGAATATAATTGTGAGGATACCACCTTTTCTAGTATCTTGGACAGAAAAGGGAGATTCGAGATTGGTCTATAATTAACTAGTTCTCTGGGGTCAAGTTGTGGCTTTTTTATGAGAGGCTTAATAACAGCCAGTTTGAAGGTTTTGGGGACATATCCTAATGACAATGAGGAATTAATAATAGTCAGAAGAGGACCTATGACTTCTGGAAGCACCTCTTTTAAGAGCTTAGATGGTATAGGGTCTAACATACATGTTGTAAGTTTAGATGATTTAACAAGTTTATACAATTCTTCCTCTCCTATAGTAGAGAATGAGTGGAACTGGGGTTTTGTCCTTTCTTTTGTCGTTTCTTTAGTATAGGGGTTGACTGAGGAGAAATGTTATTATTTAGAGATTTTGTATACAAGTCGTAAAGTTCGGATTTGTTCAACTTGCTTGAGGGTGTGACGTCGTTTTTGGACAGGGCCTGCCTCAGACTCGACACCGTCCATTTTTCGATTGGCGGAATCGTAGGCCTGGCTGAGCGGTAGGAGGACGCGGGGGAGTCGGTGAAGGTAGGCCTAGGCGTCTTGGGAGGCGAGTAGCTGCTCGCGCCGTACCGCGCCCGCGGGTTGGAGCCTGGGGCTCGATTTGGTTGCCACGCCGGGAAGGAGTGGCCTTTGAGCCAGCTGGCTGCGGTGATGGGGCTGGGGAAGAGCTGGATGAGTCTTCTGATGAGGAATCTCGGTTTTGGGACATGGTGCATGCGGACCAAAATGCTGATAAACCGTCAATGGATAGAGGTAAGTCAGCGATATTTATACTGTGGGATTGATTACTTGATTGTGGTCCACCTGTGATGATTAGGCTAAGTATCTGACGCACTCCTCCCGAATCTTCATTGATAATTACATATATAATAAGTCTGACCACTAATATGTCTTAGTGCCCTCTGCCTTCTGACAAAATCTGGAGCTGGAGGCCACTGAACAGAAAAATGGTTAGTAGCATGAGGGAGTGGAAGAGTTGTGGGTGTGTTTACGAATGAAAGCAGCCTCACGTTTGCTTCAGCTGCTGTAGCTGTGGGTCGTGGGAAGGGGCTGGGGTGTGTGATTTCTTGAAGAACCTGTGTAGCCTGCACTGCTTGCAGAGGCAGCCTAATGCTAATGTCTGCTACTTGAGCTGGAGGACACTGAAAAGAAAAAAGTGGGTTAGAAGTAACAGGATGGAAATAATGGGATGTGCAGGGCAGTGTTGCAAGTAAAACCGGAACACTTCACATAACACCGTACTTTCTACATCATTAGAAGAATGGCATCTACGCTAATATTTGTCTGTTTCTCTCTTGTTCCGAGGTCACCGTGGCCACCAGATCTAGTCTGTGTCCAGATCAGAGGGTCACTGCAGTCACCCGGATCCAGTACGTATCCAGACCAGATGGTGGATCAGCACCAAGAAAGGACCTCTACATCCCTGAAAGACAGCGGAGACCAGGACAACTAGAGCCCCAGATACAGATCCCCTGTAAAGACCTTGTCTCAGAGGAGCACCAGGACAAGACCACAGGAAACAGATGATTCTTCTGCACAATCTGACTTTGCTGCAGCCTGGAATTGAACTACTGGTTTCGTCTGGTCAGAGGAGAACTGGCCCCCCAACTGAGCCTGGTTTCTCCCAAGGTTTTTTTCTCCATTCTGTCACCGATGGAGTTTCGGTTCCTTGCCGCTGTCGCCTCTGGCTTGCTTAGTTGGGGTCACTTCATCTACAGCGATATCATTGACTTGATTGCAAATTAAAACAGACACTATTTCAACTGAACAGAGATGACATAACTTAATTCAATGATGAACTGCCTTTAACTATCATTTTGCATTATTGAGACACTGTTTTCCAAATGAATGTTGTTCAGTGCTTTGGCGCAATGTATTTTGTTTAAAGCACTATATAAATAAAGGTGATTGATTGATTGATTGATTAAAAGTAGCTTCGTGCTTGCTTTGACTGCTGTAGTTGTTGGCTGCGGGAAAGTAGAAGGGTTAGTAACATTTGATGAGGAAAGCTAAAATTGTCTGGGTATCCTACTGTGCTGCCAGCTTAGCAATTGGATGTCTGATTTGACAATTGTTCAAGCCTTGTCTGCATTAATATGTTCCTGTTGGGAAAGCATATTTTCCTCTCATTTTGGCCTTCCGGCCTTTTTAAACAGCCTCCAGAGTGGATAAATTCGGGATGCTGTTTTCCTGTTGTAGTATGGACTGTGGAAACAGAGACTTTTGGAAACAATGAAGCATGTCTAGTTTAGTAAAACATTGTACCAATAGACAAGTCTATAGCAATAATATTAATTGAAGTTATGTGATATTCAAATTCAAGTGGTTTCTAAATATATTTACTGTGCATGCTTTTCATGCTTTTCACAGTCCAAAAAGACAACAGAAAATTTACTCACACTTGCTGTCCTGCGGCAAAACACAAGGGTAGTTGCGTTTTAGAAAAATTCTGAGTAATCACACCAGTAAATGGTGAAATATGTCCCTAAATGAATTGATCCTGCCAGAATAATTGCAAGCAATTTATGTCTGTATCATCTCAGTGAGGTTTAAACATGCACAGTAAGGCAAATGTAATGTCTTCAGACATTTCAGTGTGCATGACAACTCTGGAAAAATGCCTTTGCTTCATGGTTAAAAGTGGCATCATCATCCGACAGAGTTATGTCATAACGTCATAAACAACTTCAGCCGCGAAACCTGCATTTAGCGTCTTCTCCTGAAAATGTATTGATTTACAACGCACTAGTGATGGAAATTATGATTATTTCAAGAGATTCATTCATTTTCAGTTCGTTCACCAAAATGATTTGGTCAGTGACCATTTCTTCGTATAACACAAAATATGCCAGCAGGTGGGGAAAAAGTGTCAAATGTGTTATATCTTATGTCTTATGTACTTAAGTCAACAAACGTATTTACTTGTTACAAAAACTGATTTGGCTTAAATGTGCGCATAATCGCATTCAATATATAAAGCCTATTTAAAGGGGGGGGGGTGAAATGCTCGTTTTCACTCAATCTCCTGTTAATCTTGAGTACCTATAGAGTAGTACTGCATCCTTCATAACTCCAAAAAGTCTTTAGTTTTATTATATTTATAAGAGAAAGATAGTCTGTACCGATTTTTCCCGGAAAAATAGAGCGCCTGGAGGCGTGACGTGTGGGCGGAGCTAAAGAATCACGAGCGCCAGTAAGCTTTTGCGTTGAGAGCGTTTGGAAGCTGTGACATTACCGTGAGGAAAAAAAACATCCAAAACAAACCATGGCTAACAGTCAGATTCAGCCGTATATTTATGATCCATAATCAGATCCAGAGGCTGAAATTTAACAAGAGCAGCAGCAGCAACGACGTCTCTATGTGGTATGTACTGAAACTGTATATATTTGCTTAGCGGTTTTGGAAAAGGACTAAGTTCCACTTTATGTCGTCTTTTTTTTTTTTAAGCTGTACATGTGGAAAGTGCAGTTTGATGACAACATCGCATGTTGTTTACTTGATGTGCTTACACGCCGATAGCTAAGTTAACAACACAGAGATATTTGAAGCAGTTTTACTCACCGCCTGCGGTTCCAACACACGATCGTGACCCTTTTTCGTTGGGATTGCATCATCCTTAAGAAATAAACGTTACGCAAATCCGGCGTCAAACTCGTCCTTGTTTGTAAAACAAGCATCTTCGAAATGCAGGGAACAAACACAAACACTTGCACAACTCCGTTGATGCTCTGTGAAAATAAACTCCATCCACTGGTCCCTTAATGCTGTTTCTCTTTTGGTAATCTGTGCAGGGTTGTCTTGCCCTGGCAACCAGAAACACACTTCTTTTGTGACATTTGGCGACGCTCTCGCTCTGATCAGTGAAGTCTGTTGTGCTCTCAGTGCTCTGCTATACGGGAGCGCGCTCTTCCGGCAGAAGCTCCATCTAACGTCACACAGAGCCATACTCGAAAAAAACGTTCCCAAACTTGTGACAAACCGGAAGGAGTATTTTTGGGAACTTTAACAGTGTAAAAAACTCAGTATGCATGAAATAGCATTCCAACCCCCCCCCCCCCCCCCCCCCCTTTAAAGTTTTTCAGATGAACAAATCACAAGGTTTACTTGCATAATTAAAATTTTTAATTGTTTGGTCAGGCAGTTCATATATTAGCCTATATATTCACATCCAAAAATCAGCGATTAAACGTGGAATTATGGTTTGTATCCTAAATATGAAAACAAGTATATGTGCACAGTACCTATAACTGTGCTTTGCATTTTGTGAGATTGACATGCTGAATGACCAACTGGCCAAGTTTACTCTCTTTAATTTTGATTATGAACGAGATAAGCTATGTACCAGTTCATAGCATTAAAGAACGACATGTATCCGTTCATTCAACTCGTTCGCAAACAACATGGGTATCAGTTCAGTGATTTCATCCACAGACGAGAAGCGAGAGAGGCTTGCTGCGGAGAGAACTGGGGTGTGGCCGGCTGGTTGAATGCCTGCTGCTGCTGCGATCCAGCGCTCGAGGAGAGCCCGGTCTTGTGCGGGACGATCGTGTTGTCGAGTGAGGTGAGATCGGGGCTTTGAGCGGTCTATTAGACACAACGTGTGGCTTGGCGAGAACAGCAGCTGTCGCGATGACGCTTATTGGTGCTCAACGGCCGTGTTTGGCAGTTTTGGAGTGATCATGGGTCTGGCAAAAATGCGGCAGATCTGAAAAATCCCCAGTATAAATCTCTTCGTCGGAAGGGAAATTGGTTCTGCTATAAGATGACAGACAGAGCGAACCAAATGCTGAAAAAAAAAAAAACTGTCATGGGACAGGAGATAGCAAGGCTGGATATATATACACTTGTTGTGCTAGTTAAGATTGTTAGCTAAATGAGATGCACCTGTGCCAAATTGGATTATTATCTGATCGTGCTCCTCCCGAACTTTGTTTATAAAACCCCATAAAAAAAAAAAAAAGAATGGTTTAAAATAAACTTTAAAGTAAAGCTTTACATTTTATTATAAAGGTCACATGTTAAGAAAATCGAATTATGAAATTATCTCTCTTTAAGTCGCTTAAGTTACATAAATTTAAATATAGATTTAAGCTTTGAAGTATACACTAGAAGTTCACATTCAATACAATTACACACACTTCTATTTCACAAAGGCTGCTCATCTAATTGTTCTACAGATTTCGCTGTTAAACGGATGTTAAACACCTATCATTATTTATTTTGTCTATTTTTATTATAGTTTTACAGAAAACTGAGGGAGTATGAACGTTACCAGGTAGCAAAGCCGTTACAGAACTGATCCGCGTTCACGCTGGAGTGTGTGTAGATATATATCGTCTCGTTGGTGAATGCAGCGGAGAGGACTGTGAAGCTTCGAGCACATGAGAGTCTGTGGGGACGAATGCTCTCAGATCTCTTGCCATATGTTCATCAACCCTATTACACATAGGAATAGACTCAGAGCTGCTATCTTGGCAAAGGATGCCAGTTTACTATGGGTGCCAATATTTGTGGAGGGCACTGCAGTGACATCAAACATATTATCACTTATATGTTTATTTGGAAGTGTAATGAGATAGAATCGCATGATCAGCATTTCTTCTTTTGCTGTTTCAAATGACTACAGTTAGAAATTACAGTGATAATAATAAACAGATAAAGCTTTTATGAGCAATATTGAAGAACCCATGATAATGGTTCTTTCAGGTTTAGTCTACAGGAGTTCCAAGTGTGTAAATGCAACAGTTATTTAGATGTTATTTTCATTAAAAAAAGAAATTGATACCTGTAACAACCATTTCCTATCGAACACAAAATGAGTTCTTATTGTATAATGCTTGATTTGTTTCATCTTTTGTCTTCTCCAGATGTTAACTGATGGACTGCAGTGCAGTGGATTATGATTGGATTATGATTATGCATGAGTGCTGCAATTCTTAAAATCTCTTTTAATACATAGAAAAACAATGGAAAGCAGTGACTGTAAATGTGAAGTAATGTAAAGATGGGAAGTGATGGGATGTGAAGATGGGTCTGTGTGAGAGACGTCAGGCCAGCGTTGCACTTATGACACCAGTTCATCTGTCCACAGTTCACAAACGGATTCAGATGCATTGCTTATTCTGACTCCATTTGCCCTATTTCTTCCCTGACATGTGCTTTTCTTACTCAATTGATTAGAAGCACAAGTACTCTCAAAATAATTAACAATTGAAAAATCAAACAACCAGAAAACGTAAAAACAGACAGTACTTGAGTCAGACCTTGAATCTTCTAATGGAGCAAACAGAGTTGATTAATTCAGACTCAGCGTTTGATATTGAATAGGTTTACAGATTAATTCTGAATGACACACGGAGACAAAGATTGCTTGTAAATTCCACAAATAATTACAAAGAAAGGCAAAACATAAAAATAATAAAAATCATGAATTAAGAATTTAAAAATCATATTTACAGTGTACTATCAGTGTATCATTGTAGTTCACCTATAATATTACTGTAATATTTTCTTCAATATAGGATATTTGTGTGAAAATATGTGCTTGAGGAAAATATTGTGCTCTAAAAAAAGTCAAATTATTTTTACAAAAATAAAACTGACAGAGAAAATTGCAGTAAAAAAATAAAAATAAATAATAATAATAACACTTTCCACACAATCCTCTTTGAAAAATATACAAAACTCATTCAGAGGCTCCAATCAGCAGAGCTCATTAACCTTTCTGGACGCCGCTCGCGTCTGAGCTCTGTTCCTCTGACTCACCGCCAGCTCAAGCTAGCGTGCTAATGAAGAACGTTTAGATGCTACATGCTAATGACCGAGGAAGGATGACCTCCTCTTGATCTGTTACCTCTGAGAAAATGAGAGGCCAGTAACGATAGAGAATGAGACGCTGAAAGATAAAGACTGAAAAACAACAAAGATGAGCTCGATGAGCAGCTGGATGGGAAATAAGGAACCGATCTCTAATAACAAAATACACAACAGTGTCATACTAATGCAACACAAACTAACATAGTGCTAACTGCTAACAATGTGGTGCATGAATATCTGATCAGTCAAAGGAGAAACATGCTTCAACAGCATATGACCAATCAGATTTGAGTTTTCCAGATTGTTGTGTAATAAATAACCATAAGATCCTGCTGACTGTACATTATCACTTACATACGTTTAAAGTTTAATGTTTGTTACCATACAAAGAGTGTTCTGAAATATGTTATTAGCTGATATAATACAATGATACAAACCAAAGTGTGTGACATTTGAATCAGTGCACCCTTACTCTGCAAATACAGATGATCCAGTGAATCCTAATGAATGAAGACAAGCTCCAGATGTGTTTTAATTTCACTTCTTTTGGACTGATGCATGCAACACCTGCTGAGTGCAACGATAGAGCCTAAAAGAGCAAAGACCATTTTTAATATAACTGGATTTGTCTGAAAGTCATATACACCTATGATGCCTCGACGGAGAGTAAAATGCCCTGCAGTCTGTCCTCCGAGTTATGTAACGACGTTCCTGTTTAATATCTCAACACTGCTTCTGTTATGACTGAACGTTTCATATATTATCACCACTTTTTATGGAAAGTAATTGGTATTGCACAGTAATTTCTCTCATAATTGCTTGCAATTTAGATTTATTAGACTACTATTATTATGTGAAACCATTATGATGCTAAAATCTATACATCCAAATGACTTGAATCTTCAGTCTGGTGTCTTTAACCCTATAAAGTCACTTTATCATATAATGCACACATGTCTGAGGCTCTAAATGATCAACATTATCAAACCTGTTTCACACTCATCTCTCGTCTTCTCTCGTCTGATTGATAGTTTTTATCCAGTCAAAGCTCTTTTACTGTAACTGTACAAGAGTCCAGCTCGTGTCAGATCTCTCCTGATTGTGATCAAGTACAGGTCAGAATAAGGTCAGTAATATCTCCAGATGAACTCTTACTGGACTGAAGCAGCTCAGCTTTACTTGATTCTCCATCAATCATGTTTTAGAGTCTCAAATCTGATCCTCAGGATCTTTTGAGGAGCTTTACTTTCACTGTTCCTCAGCGGAGGAATGATCTTCACAAGCCTCCAGAACATCTCACATCTTCTGAGGAGCCTTGATTTCTTCAGCTCTCCATCACTGTGTTATATGTGCGGATCATTTACATCTCGACACATTACTGGAGATACAGAGCACAGACTCATATCTACATCAGTTTATATCAATATCTGCTCCACTGCTATAAAGATCTCATTGATTTGCATTATAAGCAGCAGAATTTCATCATATAAATATCAGCATCTTCAGCAAATTCATATTCGTGCTCCGTTTGAGTCTCTGAATAAAACTGAGCTGATTTCCCTCCGTATTTTCACAAAATCAGACTATATGAGCCAGAAAAGCCTGAGGTAGCAAATATGATACTTAACAAAAAAACACATTTGCAAACTTTTAAAATATGAGACTTTTCTGACTATTTTTTAAAGTCAAGAGTCCCATGTGTTAAAACTGATGACAGAACTAAACTGAAACTGTAAAGTGAAATGCAAAACAGAACAACTCATAAGCTTAGAGAAACATGTGCATTATATAGCGACGAACACAATACAGAGACGAATGAAAACACTAGCACTAGCATTAATGCAAACTCTTTTCATTCCTTATAAAGTGAGGATGCTGTGATCATCCGACTGATTTCTCTCTGATTCATGTGCGTGTCATCTGTGTTTTTCACCAGTACTGATCAATAAGTGCATTGCAGGATCCTGAGGAATGATGGTTGTGTCAGAATAACATCAGAGCGTCACAATCAGAAGACATCAATATCCCGCTGTTATTCACCAATCCTCCGGCCATTATTCATCGACATGTTGAGCGAGCCTCAGTGTGTTTGAGATGGAAAAACATTTATTACTTACATCATGGACAGTCACTATGTCATAATAAATCACAATAATCATAATAATAATAATAATAATAATAATAATAATAATAATAATAATAATAATAATAATAATAATAATAAAAATAATATTTTTTTAATCACAATTTCCCAAGATGAAAAAGAATCATTACATTTATATTTGATTATATTTTTAAAAGATTATATATATATATATATATATATATATATATATATATATATATATATATATATATATATATATATATATATATATATATACATATATATGAATGTTTTCATTTATGTATTAATTGTTTTGGTATCAGAGGTATAGAAGAGATATCGTTGAGACATTACTGTCGTGTGGCCTAACACCTGGATATTTTGGAGCTAATATATTTATTTTCCAGTAATAAATGATGCATGTGTGTGTGTGTGTGTGTGTGTGTGATGTGTTCTGCTGTGGCGAGTGTGTAATTGACCGGCGCTGACGAGGTTTCCTGCACCGAGCGACTCACTGCATGTGGAGTGTGTTTCTGCTGCTCGTCCTCACTGAGATAAATCACAGCTCGGCCTCCTCTCGCCCCTCGTCTTCTGGGAGGCGTCCTAATCCTCTTAAAACACTCTTAAGCAGCCGTTTGTCATCCGCATGTTACTGGCACGTCCCGTTCACTGCAGTGCTGCTCCTTCAGCAGAGTGTGGATCCAGTCGACTTATTTATTACAGGCTTTTAATATATTAGATAGACTTAGATATGCACTCTCACTCTGTCTACATTATGAAGGCTAGCAAAAACAACAGCAAAATTCTGTATATTAAAGGTGCTGTAGGGAACTTTTGTAAAAAAAATTTCTTTCTTTTTATAATCTGTGTATAAATCAAGCTCCTCTGGCTCCTCCCAGTGTTCTATTGCCATTTGCAGAAACTCCATCGCTCCCGGTAAGAAACAACCAATCAGAGCTGCGGTCCGTAACTTTGTTTGTGTTCAAAATGTAGAAAAATGTATATAATAAGCGAGTACACCATGAATCCATTTTCCAAACCGTGTTTTTAGCTTGTCCTGAATCACTAGGGTACATCTATAATAAGTGTTTATATTCGGACTATTTTAGATTGCTTCGGGGATACCGCGGCGGAGTAACCCAGTACCTTTGTGATTCTTCATAGACATAAACAGAGAGAAGTAGTTCCGGCTACGATGTTCTTCCACAAGACGCAAGCAGTTCTGTTTATTAACCGCTAGAGCCTCAAAAGTTCCCTACTGCAGCTTTAAATGTAGTAATGTTTCCTGTTAAACAACAGCTGTTTAGTAAGTGCATTTATTCAGCAACAACAATATTAATATCATTTTTTTAAACAAATAACTAAAAGTGAAAACCTGTTATATATATATATATATATATATTTTTTTTATTATATGAATATATACGATATTTTGAGATATACCCCCCCCCCCACACACACACACTTAATTTCCTGTCACTACACTGTCCAGTCTTAATAAAGTCAAAACTAATAAAAAAAAAAAGCTAAAAACAAAAATAATAAAATACATAAAATGATAATGAGTTGACTCTGATGTGTTAAAATGCTTGTTTCCGTCATCATCCCTGCAGTAAATGATGCCAAAGGTGTATTTTTTGTCAGATCTGATCATCACAAGGAACGTGTGCTGCTCATTCACTGTTTTCTTCCCCAATCATGGCACACGTCACACCTGGATCCACACTGACCGGAGGTTTCTGTGTCTGCGAGGACAAACTCAGACAGACTCCAGGCTCTTTGGGTTTCTCCGCTATGTTTATCCACAGTCGGGCTGGTTTGCGTCTCAAATGACTCGCTGGATGTGGTGAACCGAAGGCGTCTCCCGGTCCGGTTGATGTAAACCCACAAGGTCTGGAAGGCACGAGAGGCCACCAGCGCTCGTGCTAATGAGCGTTCTCTGTCTGAATGCTAGCTCACAATGAGAGAATAAACAATAGCAGCCCAGAGACACGCGAGCGGCTCTTTGACTGGAGCTCTGTAATACTGACAACAATGCAGCTCTCGGGCAACACACAGCAGCGCGGCAGATAAGAAGCGGTAATCAGAGCAGCACAGTGTAACACGATTTAACTCAATCTATATGTAAATGAAATGTTTTGATTATAATGAGCTCACTGTGTCAAGCTGTATGGAGTGTGTTTGTCTCTCTGTGCTGAAGCATGAGCACATGTATTGCCTGAATCGCTCTCCTCTACAGACCAGCTTCCCAAACTCGGCTGGTTGGAAATAAACGGGATCTGAACGCGGTAGAATGGCCTGGAACAGAGGAAACACACTGCGTGTTTTTAATTGTCTGGCGGCGAGATCTCAGCGTCTTCCGCTCGCTGTCATTAGCACCGGAGATGGCAGATTGGTTTGAAGCACAGAAATAATTCGCTTTTATTTTCCCAGTCCTGACGTTCGCACTCGAGCACACAAGAGACAAAACAGAGGCTGAACAGAGTCATTTTTCATTAATTCTTCAATAAATGCTGCTTAACCCAAACATGACTCGAGAGGTCACGCCAAATCTCACACTGGCCTCATTTAGTTTCCATTCTTAGTTCCTGCATACAAAAGATGGATATTAATACAATCTCATGTAATGTTCTTGGTTAAACATCATGACTAATGATTGGACGAATGAAAACTAATCAGTGTGCCAGAAAGGGTTGCAAATTGAGCTTAAATTAAGCTGTCACTCTGAGACTAGTTATTTTAGCGGGAAACGCAAGCTTTCTTCATGTTTCATTGTCTTTTAAAGGAGCAGTTAGGAACAACAGTGAAACTAAATGTGAATGTGCTCACCCTCAGGACACCCAATACAGATGAGCTTGATCAGATTTGGAGAGAAGCGGTGATGCTTTATTGTGATGGTTGGACTCTCGTTCTGACGGCACCCATTCACTGCAGAGTAAGTGATGCAATTCGACATTTCTCCAAATCTGATGAAGAAACAAACTCATCCTAATCTTGAATGGCTTTTTCAGCTCTTGTTTATCTTTAGGACTGTTCCTTTTAATTAATTTCACTGTTATTTGAAGTATAGTGCCTCATTTGTGTCCGGTGAGGAGTGAGCGAGAGGATGAGAGAGCTGGAGCAGTATTGTGGAGCTCGGTTTAATTGCTGCTTTGCGTTCACAGAATATCCACATGTGCATCATTGTGCTGCAAACTAATGGTGTGTGACGCTAGCGCTGAGTCAGCGCTTCACAGCGTGTTAGGATCACAATAGCGAGAGGACACGAGAGGGAATGGCCTTTTGCCGAGCATGAAATGAAAATCGAGTTGTGAGAGCTGGTTGACACGCTCTTTTCATCCATTTGGGAAACAGGGAAAGCAGCGCAGATATTCTCACGGGAGACTGACGAATGCTTTACACCCGCTTCGAGAGAAAAGTCTGCAGATTCATTCACTGCTGGCAAACATGACCTGACCATCAAACCTGCTTCACTTCACTCACTGACCCTGGAGCAGCACACAGAACATATCATCAGTATATATATACACATGTGTGTGTGTGTGTGTGTAGCTGTGCTTCTTAGAAGATTTAAACCTGTAAAACAATACGACTCTAAAGATCTTCTAACACTGAAGTAATGAGCAGGGTTCAGCTCAGAGGACTGGATGGATGAAGCAGGAGCGTGCTTTTGTTCCCAGTGACGTCTCTGTGTTGTTTTTGAGGTTTGTGTTTGGATTAGTGTACGGTTGGAAGATCTTAACATGGTCCATTATAAGATTTCTAACAGAGTCAGTCACTTAATGATGTTTTATCCGTTGTATTTGATAGAATTAAAGATGTCATGTGTCTAAACAAGATGACCAGGACCTCCAGCAGAAATATCGGCCCACAACATCAAGAATACAGCTGTATAATTCACTGTACACATGGTTTACTTCTTATCTCTGTGTTCACCAAACCCATCTGGAGTGTTTGCTGCTAAAAGCTCATTTCTAGTTTCATCTGACCACAGAAACCTGTTCTGCTTGATGTTCAGTCATGGCTGATAATATGCTCGAGTTTGGGTTTGGATGAAAGCATTTTCTTTTCTTGATTGATTGATTTATTATTATATGTATTTTTCCTTGGAGAGTCTTTATCTACTCAGACTCTCTCCTCATCGATCATTAGGATGATATAGACACACGTCCTCTTCCAGCAGATTTATAACATCTTCAGTTGAGTCGAAACCCTTAATTATTGCTCTTGATGGGGGAAATGGGGATCTTCAATGCTTTAGCTCTCTTCTTACAGCACGTTTCTAATTTGTGAAGCTCAATTACCTTTCAGAAATATATTCTTTGGTTTTTCTCACTGTGATGGATGATTAAGGGACTTTGGCCTTTGTTTTCCTCCTCTTTATATTTCAGTAGAGCAGGAAACCACGGATGGATAATTTCATGTTTATAATCTCCCCGGAGTGCTCAAAATTGTAAATATGGAGGAAATATACTTCACAGATATTTTATTTCATAATGATACCCCCCCGCCCCATTTTAAATTCTTATTCGCTAATGAAAGGTTAGATTCATGTGATTATGTGATATATATATATATTTTTAATAAAAGATCAAAAATGATTAAGAATGCAGATTTATTTTCCCAGCCTTCTTTGATCATATTTACCAATGTTGTCTATTTTATTTAATGTTGTTTGTTTGTTCTAGATGCAGTGCAGAATTCCAGAGAATACACAATTGTAAAGTTTTAAACATGGACCCAAAGATCCAAAATCAGCTGCAAGAAGACAAAACATTCTCAGATCAGTGCTACAGAGAAACTGCTCTGTACTATTGAAAAGACGCTAATCAAGGTCATCTTGAGGAATACACTGAGCCTGCAGTGTGCCGGTTAATGGTGCAGATAATGGTGTATAACTGAGCCTGTCCCAGAGAATCATCAGGACTGCGGTCCAGTCACTGCGTCCACTCTCCGTCCAGAGCCGAGGAGCCAGATACTCACACACATGCATCGCTCTGAATCACAACTCCTTGCATTAAACACAAACTCTAATCATCAGTGCTAATGAAAGTTCATCAGTTATGAAACACATTCAGTTCGGCTGTAAAGCAGCTCTACAGAAGATAACAGTGTCATCATCATCATTACGCCAGTGCAGTTAAACTGATAATATTATTGAAAATGGTCTTTTTAACCCCCGAATGTAAATGTAAATCTAACCTGTTACAAGGAACCTGTTTCAAACATAAAAATGGAACTGAATCTGATTTCTGATTTTGTGATTTCACACTCAAATCATTGTGAGAGACCGTAGTTGCTCGGCTGGCAGGACAGAGGTTTGGTGTGTGTTTATCTCAGACGGACTCACAGAGACGCATCCATCTGTCACGCGTGAGCACATTAGCGCTGTGGGCTGGGGCTGTGTTATATGAGCTCTGTTGTTCTGTTGGTGTGACTTCTCTAACGCTGGTTCAGATCTGTCCTGACCGCCGGCTAAACCCCCGCCCCAGCAGATTTATGACTGTTTCATACAGATGGAGAAACTCATCGCGCCCGCTTCAGCTCCGCTCACAGGCCAGCCATTCATCAAAACTGGCGTGCAGAAAATACGTTTTATTAGGACAGAGCATATCAGAGTTGGTTATTTTAATTGTGGCATTGCAGCAGTACAAGACGGCAGTCTTTAGGATGGTGGATGAGGTGGACTCACTGTTTGAACAAGGGTTGGTGCTTTTAACAGAGGTTTGAAGGTAAGGGTAAAGATAAGGTTAAGGTTCTGTCTATTATTTGAAAGCTGCCTTCAGTTGGTCAATGCACAAAATGTGCCTGATTGACCTGAAATGTTGAGAAATTTGCACAAAATAAATATAAATAATGAATAAATACATTTTATAACTCACAGGATCTAATAATATATATACAGTATTGTTCAAAATAATAGCAGTACAATGTGACTAACCAGAATAATCAAGGTTTTTTGTATATTTTTTTATTGCTACGTGGCAAACAAGTTACCAGTAGGTTCAGTAGATTCTCAGAAAACAAATGAGACCCAGCATTCATGATATGCACGCTCTTAAGGCTGTGCAATTGGGCAATTAGTTGAATTAGTTGAAAGGGGTAAAAAAATAGCAGTGTGGCATTCAATCACTGAGGTCATCAATTTTGTGAAGAAACAGGTGTGAATCAGGTGTTCCCTATTTAAGGATGAAGCCAACACTTGTTGAACATGCATTTGAAAGCTGAGGAAAATGGGTCGTTCAAGACATTGTTCAGAAGAACAGCGTACTTTGATTAAAAAGTTGATTAGAGAGGGGAAAACCTATAAAGAGGTGCAAAAAATGATAGGCTGTTCAGCTAAAATGATCTCCAATGCCTTAAAATGGAGAGCAAAACCAGAGAGACGTGGAAGAAAACGGAAGACAACCATCAAAATGGATAGAAGAATAACCAGAATGGCAAAGGCTCAGCCAATGATCACCTCCAGGATGATCAAAGACAGTCTGGAGTTACCTGTAAGTACTGTGACAGTTAGAAGACGTCTGTGTGAAGCTAATCTATTTTCAAGAATCCCCCGCAAAGTCCCTCTGTTAAAAAAAAGGCATGTGCAGAAGAGGTTACAATTTGCCAAAGAACACATCAACTGGCCTAAAGAGAAATGGAGGAACATTTTGTGGACTGATGAGAGTAAAATTGTTCTTTTTGGGTCCAAGGGCCACAGGCAGTTTGTGAGACGACCCCCAAACTCTGAATTCAAGCCACAGTACACAGTGAAGACAGTGAAGCATGGAGGTGCAAGCATCATGATATGGGCATGTTTCTCCTACTATGGTGTTGGGCCTATTTATCGCATACCAGGGATCATGGATCAGTTTGCATATGTTAAAATACTTGAAGAGGTCATGTTGCCCTATGCTGAAGAGGACATGCCCTTGAAATGGTTGTTTCAACAAGACAATGACCCAAAACACACTAGTAAACGGGCAAAGTCTTGGTTCCAAACCAACAAAATTAATGTTATGGAGTGGCCAGCCCAATCTCCAGACCTTAATCCAATTGAGAACTTGTGGGGTGATATCAAAAATGCTGTTTCTGAAGCAAAACCAAGAAATGTGAATGAATTGTGGAATGTTGTTAAAGAATCATGGAGTGGAATAACAGCTGAGAGGTGCCACGAGTTGGTTGACTCCATGCCACACAGATGTCAAGCAGTTTTAAAAAACTGTGGTCATACAACTAAATATTAGTTTAGTGATTCACAGGATTGCTAAATCCCAGAAAAAAAAAAATGTTTGTTGAGTTTGTACAGTCAAAGGTAGACACTGCTATTTTTTTGAACACACCCCTTTCAACTAATTCAACTAATTGCCCAATTGCACAGCCTTAAGAGCGTGCATATCATGAATGCTGGGTCTCATTTGTTTTCTGACAATCTACTGAACCTACTGGTAACTTGTTTGCCACGTAGCAATAAAAAAATATACGAAAAACCTTGATTATTCTGGTTAGTCACATTGTACTGCTATTATTTTGAACAATACTGTATATATATATATATATATATATATATATATATATAGACTAAATTTAAGATTTCTGTATTGGAATTGCATATAAATTTTCATCTAAAAATCTGTTTCTTTGTTTGTTGTTGGTTGTTTTCATCTAATAATGCTACAACAGACATTCCATTCAAAACATTTAGGAAAATATCATCTGGAAGTTCAGGAACGTCCTGAAACACTTCACTTCATAAGCGTAGAGGAACAGATCAAATTGGATCTCACAGTGTGTTTATCTGAACAGACAACCTTGAGCAAAACTGGCTACAAATTCAGAATATCCCATTAAAATCATGTACCATCTGATTACGAATAACAGCAGCTTGCAAGGCCACATTTATAGTGTAGGTATCAGAGCGACTTTTTGACGCTGATAAATTCAGCTCATTCAGTCTGACCCAGGGCACAGGGGTGTGGGGGGGGGGGGGGGGGTTCTGGGTTGCCAGATCCTCAGATGCAGATCCACTCTCTCTGAATGGAAGCAGTCTTTATGTGAAAACTGTTGACACAGGACAGATCGGATTCAACTAAATTGCAAAGGCTACAAATATAATATAATAAGAAGTAATTTGTCCATCCTGCAATTTAAAATTAAATATGGTCAGTCACACTTTGAGATTTTTATTTTTTTTATTTATTCATCCTTTATTTATAAATGTATATATTTACCTATATATCTGAAAACATTTTTATGTAATGTAATGTTTATAAAATTTTTATTGAAAAAAAGTCCAAAAATGTTCCATGAATGATATATAAATAATGTTTTGAGCTAAGGTTTTGAGAACATTATTACATATCATGCAACTTTGAACAAACATTATTTTAATGTTACTGTAAGAACGTTTGCTCATAATTTTGAGAGAACCTTGCTTTACAGAAATCAAACCTGCTCTCCTAAATGTCATTTAGGTAAATTTGTATGTATGATTTATAAACTATTATTGTATTTAATGTAAATCTGTCCAAGTGCTGTTTCATGCTGATATATTACTATATTTACTGTATATATCCCTGCCACTACTACCCAATAGTTTAATGTAGTTATCTGAACAATTTTGATGTCATTTCATGTAGAGAGACATTTCATCAGTTGTCCTTCCATAAATGAGTGCTGCAGGACAGATAATGCTTTGGGTTGTAAGTTCGAGACTGTCTTATCTCCACACCTTCAGCACATTTGGCCTGAACGTGCCCTGGGTTGCCAGATCAGCGTTGGCAGAATCAGCGCTCGCTTAGGTTGCCAGGTCAGTCTCCGAGCGCTGGTTTCTGAGGTCTGTCCAAATGGACCTGTGCGAGCGCGGACTGAATCTGCTGAAGGAGGCAGTGCCAAGTCTGTCTGGCAGACGGCTAAAGGACTACAGCTGTGGAGAGATTACATTTACTTTGAAACAATGTTCGTTTGTGGCTAGAATCCACGTCACAGAATACACCCGCATGTGCAAGACATCTGCTAATCACGCTTCTGCTTTAGTTTTGAAGCGAAGGAAGACTTCAGAAAACTTCTGTAGAGATGAATAAGGCTACATCCATACAATAGAGCTTTCCCTATCCGATCTTATTTATATATATATATATTTTCGTCTCAAGAAATATCTGCGTCCACACAAACCACAAAACTGCTGATGACGTCATCGATTCAGAAAATATACGGATTCACTGTCTACACGAAAACGCAAAGGTGGCATTTTCTGATTTATCCTCTCTGGGACCCGGTTTCACAAAAATATCAGTTTCACTCTCCCAAAATGCTGGATCCGTGTGGACGAAATACCTATACGATACAAAATCTAACTCATCTCTGTGTGGAAAGGGCCTAAGATGAGATGAAACGTTCAGTTCTACAAAGAAAGTGCTTTGAATTTGAGGCTTCAACACAATGCCTTGTAAAGTTAGGGTTAGGGTTTATATGTATATATCTATGTGTGTGTGTGTGTGTGTGTTTGACAGTAGAAAGAAAGTCGCATGGGTTTTAACAGCTTATCCATTAACTATAAAACACGCTTCAGTATTAATCAGTCACTCCACTTGGTTCTTTCAGATATCTTGTTGTTTGTAATAAGAACATTTCCCTGATACACTGGAGGTGAGCGGTGTGTGTATGTGCCTCCCGCAGCATTCAGAAACACATCTACACATGAAAGATCACTCACTGGGGGAACATCGTGCTCTGTGGACTATATACGTGAGTGTGTGTGAGACTTTGGTCAAAACAGTCTTCTGAGGGTTTATTTTAGTCCACTGTCTGCTCCTAATAGCCCCTCGACCGGCTGTCGTATCGATTTCTCTCTGGTGTAAATTGACAGAGGTTCATAGTTTTCTCTGGCGCGTGTGTTTGGAGTAAGTGGAGCAGAATGAACCACAGACCGTGTAAAAACCCCCTCCAGGTGAAAATTCATTATGAATGTCATGGGTTGCCAAAACAAGTGATCCCATTGGACGAATCAGACTTGTGCTGCGATGCCATTGGGTCAGCTGTGATTGAGTGTTTCAGGTTCAAAGCAAATATGTTCTCTCAACCCGACCATCAGTTCTGAACATATGAGGATCTAATGTGTGTGAGAGAGCAAACCTGCTGTAAAATCTCTTAATAATTTCCCACCTATTAGGATTCATGCCCGTTCACATCAAGAACAATAACTATAAAGATAACATGTACAGGTAGATTCACAATAGTCACATTTCATGAGTGAAAAGGTCTATTGTCCATTGTGAGTAGAATATGACACTTTCAAACCATGGAGATTTCTGTTCATCAGCACAACAAATTCACATGACCGTCTTGAACATGAGTGAAATCTGCATTGGGGACCTTTTAACCCTTGTGAAATCACACAGATTCATATTGTAAAGACAAGCAAGCATTAAAACGGACCATAACCTGAATGATAACTATATTTGTTGGATCTATTCTATAATGTTCTGTTTATTATATAAGCATGCACTAAAGTTATATTTTCTGCTGAATGCTAAATGTTTTAAATGCTCAAGCCCTAAAGTCGGATTAATTCTGATTGGCTGTCAGTGTTTTTTATCGTTTATCACCTGTAAAAAAGTTAAAGTGATTGCAACAATACAATTCATCTGTGTTGATAGTTGAGTTCTATTCTCACAGAAAAGAAAAGAAAAGAAAAGAAAAGAAAAGAAAAGAAAAGAAAAGAAAAGAAAAGAAAAGAGCTCAATCATCACCATCAAAAGCGGTCTCAACAGTTTATTCTTCCAGTTATCCAGTGGGTCGCGTCTGCTTCAGTTTTACGGTTAAATGAGGTGAGTATTCTTCGCTGGGAACATCTGTTGACGCTGTAGGCTTGAAACTGTCTAAAGTTAATGTGGTAGTAAAATCTCTTCAGAGATTTTGAAGTGGGCCTTGGTCTACTATTTGTGCTAGGCGTTCACATTCACATGATCTGATGCTTGCGAGTGCGTTTTTCTGCTGCTGGAAAGTTCTTCTGAGTGGGATTTGGCATATTGCTCTGCATGGTCTTCTGGGTGGTGGGGCAAGATGTTGGAGTCCAAATGATCCAATCACTAACTACAATCATCTGGCCTTCGAGACACTATCCACATTCAATATTTATCCTGATCTGCCATCAGTCGACTCCTCAGTGCTCAGTCAATTCTTCAATGATTAAAACTGAGAAGTCTGAGCAATAGAATTGTGTATCAGGACATGTAGATGTGCTTCAGTTGTGAATTACTTGACAAAGTGTGAAACCCTCAGCTCAGCGGGTCGCATGAAGCATTTTCAGCTCTGGGTTCTCAAAGTGCCACAATCTGATCTTCAGAATCTGATTCTGAGGCTTCTGAATCACTGTCTGCAAACGAAGCTGGGGTTTGGGCCAAACTGCATCCCAGAACCCCCAGTGTCCGTCCTGTCTCACTGTCCCGGTCCGTCCGTCTCTCAGGTGAGGTCAGTGAGGGTTGTCTGGGTCGGCGAGGTCCAGTGCTGCTCTCTCTCTCTCTCTCTCTCTCTCTCTCCTGTCGATCGCCCCTCCCTCCGTCCCATGAGTGACACAACAAGTTAGTGGTGTAATAAATCACAGTGCGGCTGGCCGCTCTCATCTTTGATATAATTAATAGGTGCTAAGAGAACGTAACAGCCTGTAATTTGCAGATGCCATTTTGAGGAGGCTGTCAGAAAGCTTCTCCTCCGCCTCGCTGCTTTATTTTTGAGGAAAAAGTGCAGAGCCGTGTTAAAATTGTCAAAGTTGAATTTCATTAATTTTGCATGTAGACAGATATGCAAATAACAAGGATTTTAAGATACATAGGACACAAGATTTTCATGATTTAAGAAGAAGGACATGGGTTCAATCACCAGTGAAAGCAGGAACTGATCATGTGCATGAATGTAGTGCAGTGCTATGCAGCTCCGAAGCTATTGTGAGTGGTTGCTAGTGTCTCCTCAGTGGTTGTTAGTGCATTGCTTCACAGTTGCTAAGATGTTCTGGAGATTTATGGGATGTCATTTTGCAGTCTCTGCAGTTTGTGGATTGTTAGGTGTCTTTTTAATGACTTGCTATGCATTTTAATAGGGCATTGCTATGATTTAAGTCCGTTTCAGCAGAGTTTAAAAATGCAAAAAACATGTTTAGTGCATTTTTGTGTGCTCACACTGAAGAAGAAAATTTACAGTAAGTGTTTTAGGCAATGCAGTATGTATTTGTACCATGTGATTTATATTAAATAAAAAATAAAATAAAAAAAGCCTGAATGTCCATTTTCAAATGGTGCAAAATGAGCCGGTCGTATGAAAATGTACAAATGAGACTGTAGCAAATCATACGTATTATCCTCCAATTCAGCAAAATGTGCAAGAGTTATGACTTGATCCGAGGTGTTAATGTGGGTATAGTGTACAGGACACTGCGTTTGCAATGCCATTGCTAAGATTATGAAAGCATTGGTCTGCAGTTGTAAAATCAATGTTTTGGAAGGTTGTGATGGTGTTGCTAGTAAAGTTTTATAAATAGTTTTGAGTAAATTGCTACACAGCTGTGAATACACATTAAGATAGGCTGAGAGGTTTCGATTGCTACTGTTTTCAGTCTTTTGTAAAGATGATGCAAGTTTGATAGTTGTTGGGACATTGCTCTTTGGTTGCTTTGGTGTTCTGCATAGTTTTTAAAGTATTATTTGGCAGTTGTAGAAGTGTTGTGCAGAAATATGATCTTATGAGAAAATTGAATTGTTTTATGAGGTCACTGTTTTGTATGAAATCATATGATGTGCTTCTTAAAATATCAATGAGCGTATCAGAAAAAATAAATAATTGTCAGTACAGTGGTCCACCCCTGAACCTAACCGTCATTGGGGAGTAAGCCAATCGAAATGAAAACATACAGGTGAGATCGATATGAATTAGCCAACAGTTCAGCAACATGTAAAATAGTTGAACTGAACTGCTTTGAGATGTGCGGCTGTTACTGTGTTTTGAAGGTGTTATGAATAGTTGTTAGTGTGTTGTAGTGTATTAGCGGAGATGATGCGTGGTGGTGTGTTGCCATTGGTTGGCTGTAATGAGACATTGTTAAAGGAGTCATATGATGTGAATTCAATTATTCCTTTCTCTTTGGAGTGTCACAAGCTTATTGTACATATATAACATCCCTGAAGTTGCAAAGACTAAAGTCTCAAAACCAAAGAGTTAATTTTTTTATCAAAGTTAAGACTCGCCCCCCTAATATGCCTGGTTTAAATACGCTCCCACATCTCTACTTCACTATGTGGGAATATTTTATTTTGCCCAAATGTTGATGCAAAGAAAGAAGACACGGTTTCAGTAACACAGTTAGTGTTGAAGCAGTCATGTCAGGGAGATGTGTGTGTATATAGGCAAAAGCAAAAGCACTTTATTTGTCCGTCTGAAGATTTCTTACAACAGAACAGCAATGCATTGAATGGACGACTGTTTCATGAACCTACAGGAGGAGGTGTGATCCTGCTCTGGAGGGGTTTAGCTCCAGCACATTGACCTGAGTCTGAAGACAGTATTCGCTGGTTGAAGGATGAAGCTAAACTCTGTCAGACAGAGTGTGTCTGTGCACATGCATTTTACACATACAATGTAAATCACAATCTGTCTTTTTTCTGAAGTGTTGAAGTAATTAATAATTTCCCTCCTTCTTTGTTCTTTATCTGTTCCGTTCAGTTCCTTTGTCTTACTGATAATGATTTTCTGTCATTTGTACTGTTTTGGATCCCAGGTCAATAGTGAACGTGATCATATTCATGTATCTATCCAGATTCAGAAACCTCTCTTCATTAGAATGACAGTATTAATCACAGTCATCTCAAAGCCAGAACCACACTGGAGTCATTCGGTTCCTCGGGAGCATCTTCTCACATTCCTAAATGGGTTTGTCTGGTTTAGAGTTGGATGAATGTGTCTGGGAGTGGGAGGGGCTTAAAGAGGATTGGCTTGTGACATCACTGTAGGAGAGGGCTGAGCTGATGAATATTAATGAGCTCATGCTGATGCTCAGCAGTGATTTGACACTGATGCTACTTGACCTTGAGACTTAAAAATGATCATGAAATATTATATAGCAGAGCTCATCTCCAAGAGATCAAAACAGAAATGTCTATTTAACACTGTAATGTTGGAATTATAAAAAAAATATGTCATAACTGAATCTTTATTAATATAATTATCTTCATTTTCTCAGAATGAGTTTAAATGAAGATTATTGTTGTAAGATTGTTTGAATCCCACACACTTCAAAACCTATCTATGAATAATAATATTTCTAGGTTCCTACAATCATAATTATCAATCATATTCAGTTTTTAATCTTTAAAGGATAATGCATATGTAAACAGACTGACTGCTTATGGAATAAATGAAATAATCTTCACATTTCTGCAGCCTTTTGTAGGTTAGAGGAATCAGCACATTGGAAAGTAAATGTAAAATCTTTAATGTAGAGAGGTCTGTCTGACGGCTCGCTAACTGTATCTTCACTCCAGAAGTCAGAACTTCACCCCAGAACTCCTCGGTGTTGAGGGTCTATTTCGGGCATCCGCCCATCTGCACTGTTTTCCTGCAGGTTAAAGCCGCTCTGAGCTCAGGATTGTGCGTCTCGCTGCTTTTAATTGTGCTAATAAGCACATATTCTCTTCCGCTCCTACTCTAGTCTAATTATGAAAAATATAATCTGTAAACCTGTCCGCCTGTCTGTGTCTAAGTCTCTGCGAGACGTTGATGTGTGTGTGGGTTAAACTCTGCCCGGGGTCTTCACACGAGGCCCAACAGCTCAACATTATAATTAACATCTGCAGGCCTTTCATCTGAAGCTTCTCTGGCAAAAAAAACCAACAAAGAAAGACGGGAGAACAAGGGCAAACTCCAAAAATCAACTTCCTATTTCCTCATGTCATATTTCATATTATTATGTGTGTGTGTGTGTGTGTGTGTGTGTGTGTGTGTGTGTGTGTGTGCGTGCGTGTGTGTGTGTGTGTGTGTGACCCTGGAGCACAACACCATTCTTAAATTGCTGAGGTATATTTGTAGCAATAGCCAAACATACATTGTATCAAAATAGTTGATTTTTCTTTTATGCCAAAAAAGCATTAGTATATTATTTAAAGATCATGTTCCATGAAGATATTTATGTAAATATATCCAAACTTAATTTTTGATTGGTAATATGCATTGCAAAGAACTTCATTTGGACTACATTAAAGATGATTTTGTCAATATTTGGATTTTTTTTGCTCCCTCAGATTCTAGATTTTCATATAGTTGTATCTCGGCCAAATATTATCCAATCTTAACAACCATACATCAATGGAGAGATCATTTATTCAGCTTCAGCTGATTTTAAAATCAATGCTCCAATGAATTCACCCTCCAGAATGACAAGACATGAAACAAACCAACTTCCAAAAACATTTCAAATCTTCATTGCTAACATACATGTGTTCACAGAGTGACTTCACGTGCCGTTCTCAGGAGAATTTCTCCAATCAGAAGCGAAGAATCATCCATGTCCAAACGAGATGAGACTCCCCACGCTCACTTCCTGTAGCAATGAATTATGGATCTTTAATTGTCTGAGGAAATAAGCATAGCGACACACCTGACTGCCTAAACCACTAATAAAAATAAAAGAGGAATCATTTCATTCAGTTACTTCATTGTGAATTAGCCGCGGGGCGAATGGAAGCGGCGGCTGACAGGAGGTGTGAGGGGTAATCTGAAGGACAATAATGAATTACATTTTAAGTGAAGCCATTTATTCTGCTGTCTGGATGATCAGAGACTCGTGGTACTGAGCAAAACTCCATCTCTTTATGTACGAGCATCTCAATATTTGCAATCTTAACTGCATTAGAATGGTGTTCAGTGAATTAACGTTTGCAGAGTATGATCTGAAACTGTAACGGGTTTAGATGTTAGTTCCTGCTAGTAATGATGTAACTATACAGTTCTGCAGCCAAAATCAGCTTTATTCATCAGTACTTGCCATCAGAGTGAAAATCCAAGCAGCTGATTAAAAAATGTAAAGTTATAAACGTCTTAATGCTGGATGTGTTTCAGGTTTTGTCTTCTCCAGATGTTCACGGCTGGACTGGAGGTCTGTGGATTATTGTGATGCTTTTATCAGCTGTTTGGACTCTCATCCATATTTGTGCTTGATAAAAGTGGTCACTGTGAAAACTGTACCTTCTATGAAATGAAGCTGAATGCAGAATAATCAGAAGATCTATTTTTGCACTTCGTAGTAAGAATATCAGCATACAAGCTGTGGAATGACATGAGACTGAGTAACTATAATGACACGGTTTTCATTCTTGAGCAGATAGTTCTTTAAACACCAAAGTGTCAGAGTCGTCTCTTTGAACCATCTCACGCAGCGAGGAGAATAATTCTGCATACATTACAGTCGATTATATACTCAAAACCAGAAGTACATCTTCATAGCTTCCATTAAAAGTTTTATAGATTGACCTTAAAACTGATTTCTGATGGCAGCGTGGAGCAGCTCATAAACGTCAAGCGAGGACACTTTATTTTCCTGCAAACACAGAGCAGCGTGAATTTATGAAAACACAGTGAAGTACCACTGTCGAGCTGAAACACTGAACCTGTACATGCTCTCGCTGAAACAACGGCTCATGTTCTCCGTCATGCTCCACAGGAAGTGGAAATAAGGGATAGGAGGAGGCAGATGAAAGCAAGGCAATTTAAAGCACCATTTCCTCCTCTGTAGCTTCTGGACGTTAGTCAGAGAAAGGCGGCATGTGTTCTGTGCTGTCAGCTCAAAATTTTAAAAGCCTTTTTTCTTTCTGCTTGTTCTCGCTGGAAACAAAATGGAGGAGTGAATGGAGAAGTCATCTGCCCACTGGCGTGTCGTTTGTACTTGACAACTGAAGCGAGCGGCCGCTAATGTACACGACCTCGTACCCTCTCGAGAAACAGGGAAAGATCAGATGATGGTTGTGATCAAGTGTTTATGGGGATCTCTGTGATTACAGGTGCTTGTATGTGTTGACTTTTGTTGAAACATACAGTCAAACTTCTCCTTTTAGTTACATCAAGATGTAAAACGTTCAGGCCCTTCACTTATTTTTTTGATATTTTTGCTATATGTTTGTTCACTTTCATGAATAGATTTGAATCAAAATCAGGATGTAAATGTGTTTGTGTGTGTATGAAATGCAACTTATATACAATTAAAAGTAAGATAACCAGTGTTTAAGATCTTTCATAAATTAACTGTCCTGTAATGGACGGATGGACAGATGGATGAATGGATTATGGATGGATGGATAGATGGATGATTTGACTGGTGGGTATGGATGGATGTATGGTTAGGTAGATACGAATGGATGGAATGATGGACGGATGGATGGATGGATGGAAGGATGGATGGATGGTAGGATGGATGGATGGTAGGATGGATGGATGGATGGATGGTTGGGTGGATACAGATGGATGGAGTGATGGATAGATGGATGGGTGGATATGTAGAGATTGACAGATGGATGGGTGGGAGGGTAGATACAGATGGATGGATGTTAGATATGGATGGGTAGATGGGTAGAGATAGAGATGTTTGGTTGGGTAGATACGGATGGATGGCTGGCTACAGACAGACAGACAGACAGACAGACAGACAGACAGACAGACAGACAGACAGACAGACAGACAGACAGACAGACAGACAGACAGACAGACAGACAGATAGATAGATAGATAGATAGATAGATAGATAGATAGATAGATAGATAGGCAAGGATGATGGATGGATGGATGGATGGGTAGTTATATAGATAAATATTTGAAAATCTATGATTTGAAATGTTAATATGAAGACACTAAAAGATTGAGTGTAGATGAAGGGAAATCAGACTCGGTTAGTTTGACTGTCAGTGATTCTCATGTAAAATTAAACAGAAGTAAATGTTCATTTCTCAGAAGACAAATTAGTGCGCAGCTCTTTCCATGAACTCAGAGCTGCTAGCTGAGGAAACTGACTCCTGATCAGCTGCGTTTCTGTAAAGGCCCAGAATCATGGCTTTAATCACTAGTTTGATTAAATATCATAATCTCAGGCTTCTGTCCCAACAAATGCAATCCCACAGTCCAGAATCACTGGGGTCGCCAGAGAATCCATGCCTTTAAAACTACTTTCATGCTGTGTTAATCTCATGTTAGAGTTTATGTAACACATCTAATCATTCTTGCATATAAAAATCATAGTATCTCTTACTCTAATGTGGAGTGTAGGGTATTGTTTCTAACAGAGATGCTTTTGGAGTCTTTTTAATCGTTGTGCTCCAGGCAAACTCCTGTGGATGTCATAAATTCACCTCCGAAGCAAAGTAAAACCGGAATTATGATATGTAGAACTTTATTTTCGTTGCTGCCTGTGTAACTGCCTAGAAATATGAGTCTCCTCTCCAGCATCAACCTCCGCTTTAAAACCTAATCATAAAATATATAAAATAATCCTCCTTCTTAGTGATACATGGAATTATTAATTTATCAGCTTTCTGGACGCGGTGATTGAAACGGTGCGCCCTGAGCTCCGGTGGCGTCTGTGCGATGCATATTTTGACATAAATCTGATGAAGAAATAAATAAGTCGGCCGGGATTAGACTCGTTCCCCCTCAGCGGCCCGGAGATACTGATGTTAATTTCATATCTCATAGCACATCATCTGATCCTGATAGAATTCCATCCCAAAAAAGACAGACCCAGAGACAAAACACACACACACACACACACACACACAGAGAGAGAGAGAGAGAGAGAGAGAGAGACTTGCACTCTCTCTCTTTATTATGAGTCACTCTCGAAAAAGGCCTCTAGCAAATAGTTCATCATTCATACAAGCAAATGAATTATTAAATGCCTCTCTAGCTCGGCAAAGCAAATAAGATGAAAAACAACTTGTCATCATCTTTGATCCTTTCAGAGTCTGTGTGGATGGAGAGACCGCAAGCAGGTGGACAGAGAGCAGGACACACACACACACACACACACACACAGTCGAGCCCTGGGGAGATTTTCACCCGTAGACGTGAATTAAACACATGTATTATATAAACACCTCCTCCGTTATCTTTGCTTTCAATCTCTCTTAACCTAGAACAGCAGGGTGAATTCATTGTTTATGGAGCACTGAACTAATGAGCCTAATCCTTATGAGAAATCCATGTTGGAATAATAAAACAATCTTTTGCACTGCATATATGGATTAACTGAAGAACCTTCAAAGCTCAACAAGTATAAAATGTGAAGAGTCAAATGTTGAAGTAAGAAAAAAAAAGTATTTTCTTGCAGAACATACTCCAGCAGTCTTCAATTTTTTTTTTTTTTTTTTTTTTTCATATTTCAAATATTTGCATTGTGTCACAAAATGGCTATGAAAATAACACAAAGTATGTTATGTCAATAAATTCATGAGCAAACAACAAAGGTTTTCAGGGGAAACGCAATACAATTACAGGAGACACAAAAATATTGAAACATACATATATATATATATATATATATATATATATATATATATATATATATATATATATATATATATATATATATATATATATATATATATATATATATATATATGTATATGTATGTTTCAATATATATATATATAAACGCATATCAGCCCACTGGCCTTCATCAGGGTGTTGGTAACAAACAAACAGAATCATAAAATTATAAAAAGCTTGAAAGATCAAAACCAAAATGTCTCCTTTTGTTTAACGCGTTTGATTATATCCCCACCCCTGGCATCAAGGCGAATAGCCTCAATGCTCACTACTCATAAGGTCGAATCCCTCCCATGTTTTGCGTCTATATAATGTTTGGCCATTGGATAATTCATATTTCCAGTCCAGATGGCATACCTAAGCTCAGCTACCCTGTCCCTCAATCTCCTTTTACTAAGGCCTACATAAAAACAGCCACATGTACACTCTAATCGATAGACAACATGGGTAGTATTACAATTAACAAAACATCCATAAATGTAGCAGTTTTAGCCATATTCTCACAATAATTACAATTACCACAAGGAAAGGTTCCCTTAGGTTGACGAAGCCAAGTTTCACGTTTAGGAGTGGGGAGGTACTAGGTTAAGTACTACCCATGTGGTCTATTGATAAGAGTGTGCATGTGGCTGTTTTTATGTAGGCCTTACTAAAAGGAGACTGAGGCACAGGGTAGCTGAGCTTAGGTATGCCATCTGGACTGGAAATATGAATTATCCAATGGCCAAACATTATACAGACGCAAAACATGGGAGGGATTCAATCCTTTTCCTATTTGATACCTTAACTCTGGAATAATCTACCTAACCTTGTTCGGGAGGCAGACACACTCTTGCAGCTTAAATCTAGATTAAAGACCCATCTCTTTAACCTGGCTTGCACATAACATACTAATATGCTTTTAATATCCAAATCCTTTAAAGGATTTTCAGGCTGCATTAATTAGGTAAACCGGAACCGGAACACTTCCCATAACACCCTATGTACTTGCTATATCATTAGAAGAATGGCATCTACGCTAATATTAGTCTGTTTCTCTCTTGTTCCGAGGTCACCGTAGCCACCAGATCCAGTCTGTATCCAGATCAGAGGGTCACTGCAGTCACCCGGATCCAGTACGTATCCAGACCAGATGGTGGATCAGCATCTAGAAAGGACCTCTACATCCCTGAAAGACAGCGGAGACCAGGACAACTAGAGCCCAGATACAGATCCCCTGTAAAGACCTTGTCTCAGAGGACCACCAGGACAAGACCACAGGAAACAGATGATTCTTCTGCACAATCTGACTTTGCTGCAGTCTGGAATTGAACTACTGGTTTCGTCTGGTCAGAGGAGAACTGACCCCAACTGAGCCTGGTTTCTCCCAAGGTTTTTTTCTCCATTCTGTCACCGATGGAGTTTCGGTTCCTTGCCGCTGTCGCCTCTGGCTTGCTTAGTTGGGGTCACTTCATCTACAGCGATATCGTTGACTTGATTGCAAATAAATGCACAGACACTATTTAACTGAACAGAGATGACATCACTGAATTCAATGATGAACTGCCTTTAACTTTAATTTTTGCATATTGACACATTGTTTTCCTAATGAATGTTGTTCAGTTGCTTTGACAAAATGTATTTTGTTTAAAGCGATATATATATATATATAAAGGTGACTTGACTTGACTTGACTTAAGAGTAGTGGGCATTGAGGCTATTTGTCTTGATGCCAGGGGTGGGGATATAATCAAATGCCTTAAACAGAGGGAGACATATTGGATTTATTCCTTGAAGGCCACTAGTCATCCAGGTCTCAATTAAGATTTTGACCTTTCACCCTTTTTATAATCGTTGTGTATCTATAGGGGCATTACAGTATATTGCTTTATGAATACAATAGACCCAATTGCTATTTTTTGACACTATTCATGTTGTTTTAGAACCATCTTAATGAAGAATTATGATGTGTAACTGGTTTATTGACCTTTGGTGTATATTGGAGTACACTGGATATTTTCAGTTGTGTCATTCCTGTTCTTCCACTTGGAGATGTCTCATTTGGTTCTGTTTGGTTTAACCTCTGGTATTCAATTTTTTATTATTTTTTTTTCAATTCAAGTTTATTTGTATAACGCTTTTTACAAAACAAATCGTTACAAAGCAACTTTACAGAAAATTATGTTTCTACAATATTTAGTAGTAGCTAGCAGTTTGTGCACATTTGACAGGATTTTATAAAAAATAAAAATAATAATAATAATACAAGACGTAGTCAGCTAGACGATGACCTATCAATATTATTAATTAAGTTATTATATGATTCAGTCACACATGTAGCAATAATTGTTAGTTCTGTTGTTGATTCAGGGTTAGCATCCTATGAGGTCCTCTGAGGGTCAGCATCATCTCTTCTCTGGTGTTCTGGATCCAGACTGGAGCTTGTGTCAATCCTAGTTACCACGGGATGAAGATCCAGCAGAAACAGAGAAACACATAGAGACATCATTAGCATAGCTGCTGATCCAACAAAGTAAAATTAGTTTAACCCAAGCTAATGAATACAAATGCACATTTGATCAGATGCAACTACACTCACAATTAAAAAGATACATTATTCGTATGCTTGACGAAAGAGATGTGTTTTTAATCTAGATTTAAACAGAGAGAACCCCGAACATTATCAGGAAGGCTATTCCAGAGTTTGGGAGCCAAATGTGAGAAAGCTCTACCTCCTTTAGTGGACTTTGCTATCCTAGGAACTACCAAAAGTCCAGCGTTTTGTGACCTTAGGGTGCGTGATGGGTTGTAGCGTGGTAGAAGGCTAGTTAGGTACGCAGGAGCTAAACCATTTAGGGCCTTATAGGTAAGTAATGATAATTTGTAACTGATACGGAACTTAATAGCCAGTGCAGAGACTGTAAAATTGGGGTAATATGATCATATTTTCTTGACCTCGTAATGACTCTAGCTGCTGCATTTTGGACTACCTGTAGCTTGTTTATTGACGAAGCAGGACAACCACTTAGAAGTGCATTACAATAGTCCAGTCTAGAGATCATGAATGCATGAACTAGCTTTTCTGCATCAGAAACAGATAACATGTTTCGTAGCTTGGCAATGTTTCTAAGATGGAAGAATGCAGTTTTTGTAACATTGGAAATATGATTTTCAAAAGACAAATTGCTGTCTAATATAACACCCAGATTTCTGACTGTAGAGGAAGTAACAGTACATCCGTCTAGTTGCAGATTGTAATCTACAAGATTCTGTGTAGTGTTTTTTGGTCCAATAATTAATATCTCTGTCTTATCTGAATTTAATTGGAGAAAATTATTTGTCATCCAATCTTTTACATTTTTAACACACTCTGTTAGCTTAGATAATTGGGAAGCTTCATCGGGTCTCATTGAGATATATAGCTGAGTATCATCCGCATAACAGTGGAAGCTAATTCCGTATTTTCTAATAATATTACCAAGGGGCAACATGTATATTGAAAATAAAAGGGGACCTAGGACGGATCCTTGTGGCACTCCATATTTTACTGATGATAAATGAAATGACTCCCCATTTAAATAAACAAAATAGTAGCAATCAGACAGGTAGGATCAAAACCATCTTATAGCCTGCCCTTGAATACCTGTATAGTTTTGTAATCGATCTATGAGTATGACATGATCTATGGTGTCGAACGCAGCACTAAGAAAAAAGTAAGACTAGAAATGAGATGCAGCGTTGATGTAATTTTAACAAGTGCAGTTTCTGTGCTATGGTGGGGCCTAAAACCTAACTGAAATTCTTCATACAGATCATTTTTATGCAGGAAGGTGCTCAATTGAGCAGACACAGCTTTTTCTAAAATTTTAGACATAAATGGAAGATTTGAAATAGGCCTATAATTTGCCAGTACACTAGGATCTAGTTTTGGTTTCTTAATAAGAGGCTTGATAACCGCCAGATCAGGTATCAGATATGATCTGAACTATTGCCTCTAATGGCAAAGAAATTGTGTTGCAAGTGCCTGAGAAGAGATTATATTACCTATATATTATATATATATTAGTGTTTTCTGCCTATTTCTACTTTGTATTTTTGATTGCACTTACTGGTGATTATAATAATTGCCCTCTGCTAAGAAGGAGCCTATAATTGGCATTGCTCCCTTCCGGCATTAAAATGCGAACTGTGGTTTTGATTTGAGGGAATTTCCCTGCAATAGGCTATTGGCTGTGCTAACTAGAAGGTGGCCACAGCTGTTTTTACTTTAGTGTCTTAGACTGTGTATTTATCTGATGTCTGTGTGCTGACGCAGAAGCATCAGAGTAAGCATAAGCGTTCAGCCTCCTTATGTAAAGAACGATGAGTGTAAAGACCTTCGACTTTATCTACAGTGACAAAGAAATGGCCTACATATGTACTATTTTTACCTACCCTTTACACAATTTATTTTTCTTTCCTTTCTTTTCCACCTCTGTCACGTGTTTCGAAAACAGTCTGGTTGTCTCTCAACAAGGCTCTAACTTCACATGAAGACGGCAACGCAATGTTGCTAACCTGCATCCTATTTCTACATTCCCTACTGTACCTCTTTCTTTCTCTGTGGGTTTCTGGTGTTGTCAGTCAGCTGTCAACAAGGCATACTTAATTTCTGCTTTTTCTTTAAACTCCACATTCAGCATCTTGAGCTCGACTGAGACCTGGATTTGTCCAAAAGACTCAGCAACCCCAGATGATCTCTCTAACAATTTATCTTTCTCTCACAGCCCCTGTCAGGTTGGCTGGGGTGGGGGAACTGGTCTGCTAATAACTAACAATTGTAAATACTTAACCAACTCCCGCCTATGTAATTCTAACTAATTTAAATCTCACGTGATCTCTGTAATAGCTCCTATAAAACTCCAGGTTGTGGTAATTTACCACCCTCATGTGCAAATTTTATCCTCCTTCCTAGAGGAGTTTGATGGCCTGCTGTCCTCATTCCCGGAGGATGGCAGTCCACTTTTAGTCTTTGGTGACTTCAACATTCATCTGGACAAGCCTTATGCTACAGACTTCTGTTCACTCCTTGCTTCATTTGATCTCTAATGACTTACCACTAAAAGCACGCACAAATCAGGCAACCAACTTGACCTAATTTACACACGCAATTGTAATGCAGACAACATTCTGGTAAAACCCCTACATATTTCTGACCATTTCTTCCTTAAATTTAAACTACATTTGCTTCATGTGTGCCACCAACCCATATACTTTTAGATTACCTTCACTCACTTTCCCCTTCCCACCTTTCCTCCGTAGTATCCTCCTCTCTTCCCTCACCTTACTCATTTCTCATCTCTGGATGTGAATGCAGCAACTGACACTTTATGCTCTACTTTAACCTTTATGATATTTGTCCTCTCTCCTCCAGGTCAGCACAGACGGCCCCTTCTAACCCATGATTATCCAATGTTCTTAATGAGCATCAGACTAAACTCAGGGCAGCAAAGAGAAAATGGTGCAAAGCAATCGATCCATTAGACCTGATAATGTATCAGTATTTTTTTTCATCTTTCTCTGCTGAAGTCCATACTAGCAAGTATTCATACTTCCACAACAAGATCAACAGCACTCCAGTCAAATTCAGTCTCATTAAAACAGTCAATTCTCTCCTCTGTCCACCTCCCACCACTTCTATAACAGCTGATGATTCTTCACAGACAAAACCAGAACAATCAGTAGTCAATTCGTAGCCCCCCACACACAGGACTGCTAAAACTCACATCTTATCCCTCTGTCCCCTCACTGAGGCAGAAGTTACATTAAACACTTTACTTACAGATAGATACAGACCTGTCTCTCTCCTTCCATTCATAGCGAAAACCCTCAAACAAGTTGTTTTTAAACAGCTATTATTGTTTCTTTCACAGAACAACAAACTGGACATTAACCAGTCAGGTTTCAGGAGTTGCCATTCAATTGAGACTACGCTACTGTCAGTCATGGAAGCCCTGTGGATTGCTAAAGCTGTTTCCAAATCATCAGTTCTTATTCTGTTGGATCTATCTGCTGCTGTTGACACTGTCAGTCATCAGATCTTTCTGTCTGCCCTCTCATCACTGCGCATCACAGGGATTCCACTTCACTGGTTTGAATCCTATCTTACTAGTAGATCTTTCAGGGTGGTTTGGGGAGGGCAGGTATCCAAAGCACATTAATTTGTCACTGGGGTTCCTGAGGGATCAGTCCTTGGACCCTCCTCTTTTCCATATACACATCATCACTGGATCCCATCGTACAGGCACATGACTTCTCCTACCATTGCTATGCTGATGACACTCAGCTCTATCTTTCATTCCAACCAGATGATCCAACGGTACCTGCACGGATCTCAGCCATCTTGGTGTAACGGAGGCCAGCGAGTAGTGCTATGCAGGTAAACCTTACTCCCCGATCTCAAGAGACGCACTGGCGACAGACGCTACTGGCTGTAGCCATTTAGCCTTCTTGTTAGTGCGTCTGCCTCCCATGCAGGAGACCCAGGTTCGAGCCCCTCTCGGAGCATCGGCGAGGACCCAGAAGAGAGGGGTTACATTGGTGCCATGACCCGGATGGGAGTGAGGTTTAGGGGGTGAGTGTAACGGAGGGCAGCGAGTAGTGCTGTTCAGGTAAACCTCACTCCCCAATCTCAAGAGACACACTGGCGACAGACGCTAGTGGCTGTAGCCATTTAGCCTCCTTGTTAGTGCGTCTGCCTCCCATGCCGGAGCCCAGCTCGGAGCGTCGGAGAGGCCTTGGGAGAGAGGGGTTACATTGGCATGAATGAAAGAACATCTCCTACAGCTCAACCTGGCAAAGTTTCTTGCCTTCCCTGCCACTCCAGTTTTACAGCATGATTTCTTCAGTATGACCAGCTGAACTTCAAAGACCAAGATCTTGATCTTGATTTTGATCTTGCAGGTTTGAAAGTAAAAGTGACGTGACCTACAGCTAAGTATGGTGACCCATAGTCAGAATTCATGCTCTGCATTTAACCCGTCCAAAGTGTACACGCATACACATTTTGGTGTCTTGCTCAAGGGCACCTCAGTCTTGGTTTTGCTGTCCCAAGAATCAAACCCACAACCTTAGGGTTAGGAGTCAAACTCTCTAACCACTAGGCCACGACTTCTCCCTTTACATTACACAACATCAGAAAGATCAGGCTTTCTAACGGAGCATGCTGCACAACTTCATTTACAGACATTTTTCATGTCTAGGCGGCACTACTGCAATGCTCTTCTCATGACTGGTCTTCAATGGACCCAAAAGAGCCCATGTTACAACTCTCTTTATCTCTAAAATAATTTGTATTTTTTTTCTCTCTTCTTTTTTATATGCAGAGGGAAAATCTGTTGCTATTTATTCACCATTATTTAACAAATTTACAGTTGCCACATCTGGCAATAACAGAATTATGGGGAATTTTAAACTGTTGTATGTAAAGCACTGTTTAATAAAATGTAATAAAAATTATATATATATATATATATATATATATATATATATATATATATATATATATATATATATATTTTTTTTATATATATATATATATATATATATATATATAATTTTATTTGTGAAATGTCAGTTGATGGTGGCATGCAAAGGTTGATGATTTGCTTTCTTTTGAAACCGTTCCGGTTTATACAGAAACCCACATACAAACTGTCCAGATTGTGTTTCTCAATATTGTTGTAAAAAAATAAAAAAATAAATAAACACATCCTTGCGGTTGTTCTGAATATCTGCAACCCAATGACTGGCGTGTTAGGGTAGGTAAATTGATATATCAAATAATTTCGGATATTGTCCATTGAGAGCGGCCGGTCTCTCTGGATCATGAACGGATGGCCTATCCTGGTTTACAGGCTGTTGAAGGCAATAATGTGGCCTGACCTTCCTGAGATTTTCAGGGTCTCTCTTAATTTTGGAATGTACCAACACGCAGCAGGAGGGCAGCTCTGTTTCGGTCCAGAGAAAGGTCACCTTGGCCTCGTGTGGAACTGGAAGCCCATGACGCTGCTCTGTCTCTGTTATAAATGAGCGTGGAACAGACTGCAGCTCTGTGTGGACTCCTGAGAGGATGAGAAACACCCACCTTCATCAGGAAAACTCATGCCGTCCCTGACCTTTGCCTAACTCACAGTTTAACTACAGTCTCTTATGAAACTAACATACTGCAGCCACTGTTTCTTCATCAAATTGCTGCTTCCTCAGCTAAAGAAAACATCATCACCATCATCATCATCATCTGACAGTCAGTGCAGGCCGATAGAAACCATTTTTCTAGAGATTCCAGATAAATCACTAACATAATGTGTGTTTTTTTTGTTTTTTGTTTTTCTTTATACAGAGGGAAAATCTGTGCCTATGTATTTATTTAATAGTTTGTTAACAAATTTACAGTTGCTATATCTGGCAAGAACTGAATTATGGGCAATATGATTTTTTTTTCCTCTTTTTTTTTTTCAATATGGGGCATTTGAAACTTTTGTATGAAAAACACTATTTGAAAAAAAAAAAGTATATATATATATATATATATATATATATATATATATATATATATATATATATATATATATATATATATATAAAAATGTGTGTGTGTGTTTGTGTGTGTGTGTGTGTGTGTGTGTGTGTGTGTGTGTGAGATGTTCTTTCATAAAATTAAGAATCTGCCACCCAACACCACCCAACCGGGACAAAACCACAGGAAACTTTTACCACATTTAAATGCACGCTTCAAACAGAACAGTCAGTTAAGACGTAGAAGAGACTGACGTGTTCTCCCGGTGCCTATTTGTTTTATAGTCGCACCGGTAGTGGCGTCAGGGGCTGTTGCCGGCCAACAACAATGCCCAGAGTGCCTCTTTGTCCACTTGAGGTGATGGCTTACTTATGATATCGCACTGATGTCATAGCTGACGCGAATCAATAAGAGGAGAGTAATAGTTAGCTCTGTTAGCTGTTTGAGCTCATCAGATCGCATAAATCAGTGCAAAATGAATAGAAATGTTATTCTGTCTGACAAAATATTTTTGGCTGTTATATATATATATATATATATATATATATATATGAGCACAGGCTGAATTTGCACGCATTTTCAAATGGCCACAACTTATGTCAGCTCATAACTTTTTGCACAGTTTGGCGAATCTGGCAAAAGTTTAATGTAGTCTTGGTTGTAGTGTTTACTCTGAGCAAAATGGGCAAATAGGATGTGACCATTTTTTTACTTTGCACTGCTGTGTCGATTATTTGTCTGCTTTTCGGTGCGAGTCATCAAATGGTGAAAACGAGCAGTCGTGCAAATCCTAATAGTTAGAAGAGATGTGCACTTTGATATGTGTTTTCATCTCTCAGCAGGCAAAGTCCCTGCCAGAGTGGGTTATCTGAGTCTCCCTGATACTGATTATAGTGCTTTACACAAATTGCATAGTCTGGTAAGTGCATGACAAATGTTGTTCTGTATGTGGGGCTGTACGTTTGAAGCGAATGTTCAGCTGCCTGTCTGTCTCTAATATAGGTTCTGGCAGTTGCAGTGCCGGAGGCGTCCAGAACCCAAAGTGGCCATGCGATTGGAAAATGGTGCCAGCGTTTGGCTGCCAGAACTGATGATGGACATGGAGTAGCTGCTGCCCAACTGACCCTCCGAGCAGAACCACAGTCATTTTTCATAGAGACCTGTCTGTCTCTCTCTCTCTCTCTCTCTCTCTCTCTCTCTCTCTCGCTCTCTCTCTCTCTCTGTCTGTTTGTCTGTCTCTCAATTCAAATTAGCTTTATTGGCATGACTTGCATAGTATTGCCAAATCATTGTACATTACATGAACAAGGAATAACAATTATATAATACATAAAACAAAAACAGATTTGTAAAATAATTTAGTATATGTATACTTCATTTTTTTTCTAAACAAGAAACAAGAAAAATATTAAAGACAAGACAGGACAGGACAACATATAATAGTAAAATAATAATAATAATAATAATAATAATAACTTTGCACAACATTACATGTAAGTAATGCTCTTGCTTCAGTTTGGTCCACTGGCTGACAGTCTTAGTTTGTGACAGGCTGATATTTTGGTATTTTGCTGCTGTTGTGATCATTTTGGAATTCTCCCCTAAAATGTGACTTAATTTTTCTGTATTTGGTAATGCCATAAAATTTGGTTTAATTTGTTGGAATTTGTGGAAATATGCAGCTCTTATGTTGTGATAGTAATCACAACGTAGTAAGAAATGTTCCTCTGGAATAGACTAAAAAACTTTGCTGGCATTAATGGAAGTGCATTATCATGGTTCAAATCATACTTCTCTGACCACCATCAATTCACTGCAGTGAATGAAGAGGTATCATATCGTTCACAAGTGCAGTATGGAGTACCTCAAGGCTCAGTACTATGACCATTACTTTTCACGCTTTACATGTTACACTTGGGAGATATCATCAGGGAACATGGTGTTGGCTTTCACTGTTATGCTGATGATACTCAGCTCTATATTTCTTCACGGCCCGGTGAAACACACCAATTTGAAAAACTAGCAGAAAGTATAGTCGATATAAAAACTGGATGATGAGTAATTTCTTACTTATAGGACCTAAAAACTCTGCTTGTGAAGCAGAAACGTTTCTAGCATTTGTAAAACAGCATCTTTCCATCTCAAAAATATATCTAAATTACGGCCTATGCTCTCAATGTCAAATGCAGAAATGTTAATTCATGCATTTATGACCTCAAGGTTAGATTATTGTAATGCTTTATTGGGTGGTTGTTCTGCACGCTTAGTAAACAAACTACTACTACTAACTACTACTACTAACTTACTAGAACCAGGAAGTATGACCATATTAGCCCGGTCCTGTCAACACTGCACTGGATCTCTATCAAACATCGTATAGATTGTAATATCTTGCTTATTCCATGAATGGTTTAGCACCTCAGTATTGAATGAGCTCTTGTCAGATTATAATCCTCCACATCGACTGCGTTCTCAAAACTCTGGCAATTTGATAATACCTAGAACATCAAAATCAACTGCGGGCGGCAGATCCTTTTCCTATTTGGCGCCTAAACTCTGGAATAACCTACCTAACATTGTTCGGGAGGCAGACACACTCTTGCAGTTTAAATTTAGATTAAAGACCCATCTCTTTTACCTGTCTTACACATAACACACTAATAGGCTTCTAATATCTGTTAGAGGATTTTTAGGCTGCATTAATTAGGTAAACCGGAACCATGAACACTTCACATAACACCCGATGTACTTGCTACATCATTAGAAGAATGGCATCTACGCTAATATTTGTCTGTTTCTCTCTTGTTCCGAGGTCACCGTGGCCACCAGATCCAGTCTGTGTCCAGATCAGAGGGTCACTGCAGTCACCCGGATCCAGTATGTATCCAGACCAGATGGTGGATCAGCACCTAGAAAGGACCTCTACATCCCTGAAAGCAGAAGTGGGTAGTAACGAGTTACATTTACTTCGTTACATTTACTTGAGTAAATGTTTGGGGTAACTAATATTTTTTTTTGAGTATATTTAAAGATGGGTACCTTTACTCTTACTTGAGTAAATGTACGTTACTGTGGGCGACGCTCCTCTCGTTACTTAATCTTAATGCAATAAATGTTATAACTGCTTCAGTTTATTCCAAACGCGCCATTTACTTTTCTCTGGGAGATGAGTGATGATTCATTCTTTTGAATCAACTAGGAGACCTCTTTCTGGCAAATTCTGTCATCAAAAACAACAAAGTGCAGATGTGTGTACGAATCAGTAAATAAGATATTGCTTTCACAGTGTTAACAGTTTCAGTGATTTTAATGGGAGTTTTTGAGAGAGACTGAACTCTATACTTTCAGTGAAAATAATTTTTGATAATATAAATGTTATTTGCTCTCTTTATGAACAATGAAAGATTACTAGCAGTTTTTATATCACATTAACTTTCAATGTGAAATTCACATGTAATATAAAGTCAGTCGTCTTAAAAATATGTTATGGCATGACACCTATTTATGTAAAGTAAACAGACAGATGTTCTGTAACTTAACGGTCATGTGAGTTTTCTCTCTTCTCTGTGTCAGAGGTTATTTATACACATATAATACATACTTTAAAATATAGTTTATTTTGTGATGCAAATCAGAATTTTCATGAGCTGTTACTCCAGTTTTCAGAGTCATGATCCTTAAAAATATAATTATAATATATTGATTTATTACCAGTGCTGGAAACAGTTTTAATATTTATAATAATACTGCTTAATATTTTTATTTTTTTGGAACCTGTGACATTTTGTTTAATATCATGATTAAAAGAACATCATTGATAGTAAATCAACACAATGGAATGATTTCTAAAAAATTATGTGACATTTAGGACTGGAGTAAATGCTGATGAAATATATATTTATTTACACACACACACACACATACATTACATACATTTTATCTATATATCTAAATAAAAATAGTCTCAGTATATATGACCCAAAGTAACTAGTAACCAACTACTTGAGTAGATTTTTTCATCCAATACTTTTTTTTTACTCTCACTCAAGTAACTATTCAGACTAGTGCTTTTACTTTTACTTGAGTACAGTTTTTGGCTACTCTACCCACCTCTGCCTGAAAGACAGCGGAGACCAGGACAACTAGAGCCCAGATACAGATCCCCTGTAAAGACCTTGTCTCAGAGGACCACCAGGACAAGACCACAGGAAACAGATGATTCTTCTGCACAATCTGACTTTGCTGCAGTCTGGAATTGAACTACTGGTTTCGTCTGGTCAGAGGAGAACTGACCCCCAACTGAGCCTGGTTTCTCCCAAGGTTTTTTTCTCCATTCTGTCACCGATGTAGTTTCGGTTCCTTGCCGCTGTCGCCTCTGGCTTGCTTAGTTGAGGACACTTGATTGCACAGATACTATTTAAACTGAACTTAGCTGGATGATGACATAATTGAATTAAATGATTAACTGCCTTTTTGCATTACTGACACACTATTTTCCTATTTAATGCTGTTCAGTGCTATGTAAATCAAGGTGACTTGACTTGACTTAACAAAATACACTATTTCATTTTTACAAGTAAGGAGCAATATTTCAATGGCACACAGGATTTCTGTCTGTGTAGTAGCTTACTAGGTTTGATGCACAGGTCACCGTGTCCTCCAGAAATGCACATTGACACACACTGACATAAACTCATTTCAGTCACTAATGGTTTAAGTGCTCTAGTTATTGAGAGACAAGCGTGCCATTCCCATGTTTACCTTTGAGACCAAACAGACATGGAAATCATGGAAATGAGGACGAGCCAATCAGATTCAGTGGCCTCGCTCTCGCTCCAGATTAATGTCTGATTTACTGCCGTCATCACACCACAGAACCTGAGCGCTCAGATGCCTGCAGGAATTCAACAGACAGATATCAGAATGATAAAACACTGAAAACTTGACAGGCCAGTATATACACTGCAAACAATCTGTTGTATATGCTTTTCTGTGATTCTGTGAACTCCAACTAGCTGCTACAAATTTTTATTTTCAAAATAAAAAAATTGCAGTTTATTCCACGGACAGAAAAAAAAGGTAAATCACTTATTTCCTTCATAAACATTTAACTAAATATAAACAGGCTTCCCATTCCATATAATAAAACAATATTCTAAAAATCACCTGAGCTACTCAAACTGGCAAAAAAAAAAAAACAGCAACTAACCACAATTAATCACCGGTATACTCTTCTTAAGTGTACAAAATTACACTATTTGCATTAAAAAAAAGGTTGAAATCTAGCTAAGTTATATTTACAAAATGCGATGGCACTGTACAATAGAAAGTATAATGATTTCACCTAATGTGCATTATTTATTCAATCTTTTTGAAGATGTAGAGTTAATAAATTTTGCTGATTTTTTTTTTGTATGAAAGATCCATCACCAACTTTTCCCTGACCAAAGTGGACTGAATTCACCTGCTGTCATAATTCCAACTTCTTAGCTCATAAATACAATGCTTCCTCTGAGGACTTGAATGCACCATTGGGTCGTGATTTGGTTCTATTGGTTTCATGCATCTCCTTCTTACTAATTATTATTAAAGGCTATTATTAATTCATGTCAAAGATTATTTCTCTCAGCCATTTGGCTGGTAAATTGAATAGGAATTGCAAGATATTTAAATTACAACAATTGTATCGCTGTCCGAAATAAATTACATGAGTGAATTAAATCAATAGCATTCATTTGCTCTACTGTTAATCAAAGTTATTATTTTGGCATTAAGAAATACCAAACTTTTTAGTAAGAAAAAAAAGGGTTCTTTACATTAAAAGAACATTCTTCACACACACACACGCACACACACACACACACACACACACACAAAAGCTTCTGCTTTGGCACAGCTTTTAAGTCTGTGGCATCTTTTCCATCACAATCTCATCTATAGTAGTTGTATTTTTCTCCCAAATTAACAATGTAACACATTTGATATATATGATTGTAATTGATTGCAGCTGCAAAAACAGTTTCTTGGCTGTTAGGAAATAATATATGGCTGGTTCGACTCTCCCAATGTCCATACAGCCAAAACTTAATGCAAGTCATGATGGAAATAAATGCTGTGATGGTGCCTAATGTTTCCAAATCAATGTTGTGTAGAGTGTATAATCAAAGCTAAAAGGTGATCCATCTTTTTTGGCCAGGCAATGTATAATATATGATGTCCAATTAATGTAGCTAATTTACATAGAAAAGTTTATCCTAATCCTGTGATATCGGAGCATGTGAGTTCCTGAACATGATAAATGATGAAATAACATGCAGACGATGGGAGAGTCAAATCAGCCATAAATACGCAAGCAGTTGTATTTAAGGATTTAAGACTTTTTCTCAACTTTTTTCGATTAACTTTCTGTGTGAAGCGCAGCAGATGATCCACATTCAGTCCTGTGCATTCATAGCTTGCAGTGAAACATCTGTGCAAAGCTACTTCACACCTCTAAACATTATCTCTGTGTACAAAAGAGCATGTAGGAAATGTGTCCTTTTCCATGGAAGGCTGTCACTGTTATGTGGCTGTATCTGTGCAGTTTTGAGAGCCGGTTCACCTTATGCACTCGTGCTCAGCCGGACAGAAAGAATCAGAGCTGACAGTCTTTCTCAGGCCAGAATGACTCATCTGCTCTTTGTTTTTCATTACAGGTTTAATTCTAGAACTGTCTGCATTAACAAAGAACAGTCGGTGCAATATTAATATTAATGAGGCCCATCTGAGAGAACACACTTCTGCTTTTAAAGAGTCTTTTTAAAGAGTCAGGGTGATGTGGGTGCAGTGGGACTATTAAGGTCAGAACTGTGGAATAAATAAATAAATCGATTAAGGAAAGGCAAAACCACAGTCATAACCATTGTGTTTTTATTGCTATTTGGCTTTTTATAATGTGTTGTTTCAAATAAGTGGAAGGAAAATATACAAATACACTTTTGTGTTTATTTTATAGCACTTTATTTGTGTCGGTAGATTTCAAATTTCAAATCCATATCTTTTGTTTGTTGTTTGTTTCATATGTTTTAGCTTGTTTCTCCACTTCAGCAGCACTTATACACAGAATTTACAATTTTGTTCCTCTCAATATTCTGAAGGATTTTACTAAGGGGTTTGTACATATGTGACCCTGGACAACAAAACTTAAGTGTCAGTTTTTCCCCGAAATTGAGATTTTATTCCTCTCTATTTTCTGAAGGATTTAAATGAGGGGTTTGTTCATATACATATACATATACATTTACATTTACATTTACATTTAGTCATTTTGCAGATGCTTTTTAATCCAAATCAATTTACAGTTGGGGGATACATAAAGCGATTCTTCTTAAAGAGGCAAACAGACACAGGAAGTGCTTGAAATACCAGGTTTTAGACATTGTTCAAATAAGTACTAGCTAGAAAGTGAAGGAATAAATAAAGATAAATATTTATTTTATTATTATTATTTATTTATTTTTTACAATGAAGCCAAGTAGTTGCGAAAGAGATGAGTTTTCAGCTGTCACTTGAAAATTGTCAGGGATTCAGTATTCCGGATAGGGGTGGGAAGATCATTCCACCAGCCAGGAATAGTGAACGAGAATGTTCTGGAAAGTGATTTTGAGCCTCTCTGTGATGGTACCATGAGGCGTCGCTCACTAGCAGATCTCAGACTTCTGGAGGGGATGTAGATTTGTAATAGTGAGTGGAAGTAGGCGGGTGCTGAGCCTGTGGCTTTTCTATATGCAAGAATCAATGTTTTAAACTTAATGTGAGCCGCAGCTGGTATCCAGTGCAAGGAGATAAAGAGAGGTGTAACATGGGCTCTTTTGGGTTCATTGAAGACCAATCGTGCCGCTGCATTCTGAATCATTTGTAGAGGTTTGATTGTGCTTGATGGAAGTCCAGCCAGAAGAACATTACAGTAGTCCAGCCTAGAAAGGACAAGGGCTTGAACAAGAAGTTGTGCAGCATGCTCCGTTAGAAAGGACCTGATCTTTCTGATGTTGTGCAATGCAAACCTGCAAGATCGAGCAGTCTTTGCACTGTGGTCTTTGAAGTTCAGCTGGTCATCAAAGGTTACACCAAGATTTCTGACTGAAGTTGATGGGGTAATTGTAGAATAACCCAGCTGGATGTTGAAATCATACTTTAGAGTTGGAGTGGCCGAGACCCGCCCACAAAGTTACTTGCGCTTCGCGCTTTGACACTTGCGTTTCAGATCGTTAAAATCGGGCCCATAGTATCTTTTTGATATTGTGGCCAAATCTGTCTGACCTCTTCATTACTTGAGCATGTGCTAATTGCCTTCCTGATATTGATGATCTTCTCAGAAAAGAAGGATGCAAACTCATTGCATTTGCTGTCTGAGAGCATTTCACTGGGAATCTGACTTGGGGGGGTTTGTCAGTCACTCAACAGTGGCAAAAAGAGTTTGAGTGTTGCTTAAGTTACTGTTTATAAGGTCTGAGAATAAATTCTGTCTAGCTGTGGCTAGTTTCACGTTAAAAGCATGAACCAGTTGCTGTGCTTTGGATACCTCCCCTCCCCAAGCGACCCTGAAAGACCTATCAGTGAGATAGGATTCAAACCAGCGAAGTGGAATCCCTGTGATGCCCACTGATGAGAGGGCAGACAGAAGGACTAATTCAAAAAATATATTATTCACACTGATTTATACAACATTTTATTATTTAAAACATGACAAAAAAAATAATGTTTTTTCTTTCTTTTGACAGTTTTTTTATGATTTCTGGAGTGATAAATAGAGAAATCCAAAATCCCTTCTGTTTAATCTTTATACAAGAATTTTGAATGTGGCTTTATCCAATGTTCAGATTTATTACCTGGCAATGTGTGCGAATTAATGTTTATTTTGTCAGATTTGGACAACATTTTAGAAAATGTAAACCATTCAAACTGGAAAGTATGGTGATATCTGTTAGTCAGTAGTTTAGTATTTGTGAGAAGTTTCATTCACAGCCTCCTGCGATATGTGTGTGTTCCACAGTCGATCATCTCAGGACAGCAGTCCGACCCTGAGGGAAGCGTCTAATGGAAGTTTTTCACCACGTCTTGACCATCGAGAAGACATAAAACAGAACTGTTCATGTAGCATACTGTCCCAAACACACACATCTCAGCTATCAAAGGACTTTCATCAGATTTATGACTTCATTTTATTTGGCCCTTGGTGATTTCTCGCTCACACAGAATGCTCCTTCTCCCCATAAGGCACTACAGAAAGACATACAGGTGAAAATGGTAGTTTGTAGAAGAAAAAACAAAGCATCATTCAACTCATCTGTCACCTCAACTGAGATGCAGAAGAGAAATTCTGAGGACAAATCAGAGTGTCTTTAAAGAAATGGTGCATCTGATCATTAGAAGCAGTCTGGGGGCAAATGGTTAGAGAGTTGGTAACTCAAAGTTTGTGGGTTCAAGTCTCAGGTCCGACAAATTAGGTCTGAAAATTATAGCTGAAATGGTAGGCTACATGGTAAGGTATAAGGTATATATAAACTAACCTATTCTGTATATAAAATAAACAATATCTGAAATGTTCATTACACCTTATCTTTTTTTTTTTTTTTTTTTGCCAAAGAAAACATATTTCTTAAAAATTTAACTTGATGTACTAAAATAACTCCAATTAATAAAAAAAAGACAAATTGAAAAGGTATATAACAATTAATATAAATATTTATATAAAAATATAAAAAATACAAATAATTTAAAATATCAATTAAATCTATAACAGTATATACAAACCCGATTCCAAAATAAAGTTGGTACACTGTACAAATTGTGAGTAAAAAACGGAATGGAATAATTTACAAATCTCACAAACTTATATTTTATTCACAATAGAAAATAGATATATCAAATGCTGAAAGTGAGACATTTTGAAATGTCATGCCAAATATTGGCTCATTTTGGATTTCATGAGAGCTACACATTCCAAAAATGTTGGGACAGGTAGCAATAAGAGGCCGGAAAGGTTAAATGCACATATAAGGAACAGCTGGAGGACCAATATGCAACTTATTAGGTCAATTGGGAACATGATTGGGTATAAAAAGAGCCTCTCAGAGCATCATTGTCTCTCAGAAGTCAAGATGGGCAGAGGATCACCAATTCCCCCAATGCTGCGGCGAAACATAGTGGAGCGATATCAGAAAAGAGTTTCTCAGAGAAAAATTGCAAAGAGTTTGAAGTAATAATCATCTACAGTGCATAATATCATCAAAAGATTTAGATAATCTGGAAAAATATCTGTGTGTACGGATCAAGGCCGGAAAACCATACTGGATGCCCGTGATCTTCAGCTCTTAGACAGCACTGCATCACATACAGGAATGCTACTGTAATGGAAATCTCATTTTTGGAAAACTGGGATGCCATGTCATCTGGACTAAAGAGGACAAGGACAACCCAAGTTGTTATCAGCGCTCAGTTCATTAGTCTGCATCTCTGATGGTAAGGGGTTTCATGAGTGTGTGTGGCATGAGCAGCTTACACATCTGGAAAGATGAGCTCCATCAATGCTGAAAGGTATATCCAAGTTCCAGAACAACATATGCTCACATCCAGACGTCGTCTCTTTCAGGGAAGACCTTGTATTTTTCGACATGACAATGCTAGACCACATACTGCATCAATTACAACATCATGGCTGTGTAGAAGAAGGATCTGGGTCTGAAATGACCAGCCTGCAGTCCAGATCTTTCACCCATAGAAAACATCTGGAGCATCATAAAGAAGAAGATGTGACAAAGAAGACCTAAGACTAGAAGCCTGTATTAGACAAGAATGGGACAACATCCATATTCCCAAACTTGAGCAGCTTGTCTCCTCAGTCCCCAGACGTTTGCAGACTGTTATAAAAAGAAGAGGGGATACCACACAGTGGTAAACATGGCCTTGTCCCAACCTTTTTGAGATGTGTTGATGCCATGAAATTTAAAATCAACTTATTTTGTCACTTAAAATGATACATTTTCTCAGTTTAAACATTTGATATGTCATCTATGTTGTATTCTGAATAAAATATTGAAATTTGAAACTTCCACATCATTGCATTCTGTTTTTATTCACTTTTTCGAAAGCGGGTTTGTAAATGGTACTAAAACAAATACATTTGAATAATATAAAATAATCAATGATTAGAACACTGTATTATATATTTATAGTTACTGTAGATACTTACCCAGAAGGATTCTGGAACCAAAGGTTGAGGTTATCTACAGGTGCATCTCAATAAATTAGAATGTCTTGGAAAAGTTCAAATTGTGGCACTCATGTATTAAATATATTTAATGCACACAGACTGAAGTAGTTCTTTGGTTATTTTAATTGTGATGATTTTGGCTCCCATTTAACAAAAACCCACCAATTCTCAACATATTAGAATACCTCATAAGACCAATGAAAGAAAATGAAAATATATATATTTTTTTTTTTAGTGAACGGTTGGCCTTCTACAAAGTATGTTAATCTACTGTACATGTACTCAATACTTGGAAGGGACTCCTTTTGCTTTAATTACTGGCGCAATTCAGCGTGGCATGGAGGTGATCAGTTTGTGGCACTGCTGAGGTGGTCTGGAAGCCCAGGTTTCGGTAGCACTTTATTTTACAGTCCTGTTCCTCGTGTACATACTAGGTACTTATTATAGTAATTACAATAACTATGTTATAACTAAGTACTAACCCTGAACCTACCCCTAAACCTAACCCTACCCCATGTAGTTAACCCCAAATACCAGAACTTTCTTAGATAAGTACACTGTAAGTACACTATAAGTGCATGTAAGTGCACGTACTGTAAAATAAAGTGCAACCCAGGTTTCTTTGATAGTGGCCTTCAGCTCATCTGTGTTTTTTGGTCTCTTGTTTCTCATTTTCCTCTTGACAATAAACAACACAATGGACCAACACCAGCATATGACATTGCACCCCAAATCATCACATAACACTGGACTTCAAGCAACTTGGGCTATGAGCATCTCCACCCTTCCTCCAGACTCTAGGACCTTGGATTCCAAATGAAATAAAAAATTTGCTCTCATCTGAAAAGAGGACTTTCAACTACTGGGCAACAGTCCAGTTCTTCTTCTTCTTAGCTCAGGTAAGACTCCTCTGATGTTGTCTGTGGTACAGCAAATTCCTTGACACGTCTGTGCGTGGTGCTCTTGATGCCTTGACCCCAGTCTCAGTCCATTCCTTGTGAAGTTCACTCAAATTCTTGAATCAATTTTACTTGACAATCCTCATAAGGCTGCGGTTCTCACGGTTGGTTGTGCGGCTAGTGTAATAGTGTGGACAATTGATAATCCATCAAACTTGTTAAATATTGTCAACAAATAGACAACAGTTGCTTCATAATCAGGTGCAGAGAGAGACTGAGCATGATAATGAGAGATGATCCATATTTCATTAGGGTGGGGAAGGTTGGAATATTAAATTGACTCAGAATGGAAATTGTAATTGTTTTACCAAACATTTAGTCTATGTGCTTATTGAACATTATAATTGGACTACTCCCCTGTACTGTATGAGTTTGACTAGAAAGATGTGTTGTGTTCTTTTGTGTTACCAATTTGGTATAACAACCCCCCAACCCCCCCCCCCCCCACCCAAACCGAAACGGAACAACTTAAAATACTGCCTAGAAAACACAACTTGTAATATGTGAGTTTGCGGGAAGCACTCTGAAGAGAGATTGTTAACCAAGAATAGATGATTGTAACACTGTCCCATTTTATGCTTGCAGTAATCATGCAAAAGTGAAAAGGCTTCGCTGGAGTCTCTCTTTATTTGGGGCTGATCCTGTAGTCCAGTGGTCCTTTACACTTTTTCTTCCACTCTTTTTCCTTCCACTCAACTTTCTGTTAACATGCTTGGATACAGCACTCTGTGAACAGCCAGCTTCTTTGGCAATGAATGTTTGTATCTTACCCTCCTTGTGAAGGGTGTCAATGATTGTCTTCTGGACAACTGTCTTCCAAATGATCATGTAGCCTAGAGAACCAAACTGAGAGACCATTCTGAACGCTCATGAAACCTTTGCAGGTGTTTTGAGTTGGGGGGAAGTCGTGGCCTAATGGTTAGAGGGTTGGACTCCCAATCGAAGGGTTGTGAGTTCTAGTCTCGGGCCGGACGGAATTGTGGGTGGGGGTAGTGCATGAACAGCTCTCTCTCCACCTTCAATACCACGACTTAGGTGCCCTTGAGCAAGGCATCGAACCCCCAACTGCTCCCCGGGCCGCAGCATAAATGGCTGCCCACTGCTCCGGGTGTGTGCTCACAGTGTGTGTGTGTGTTCACTGCTCTGTGTGTGTGCATTTCGGATGGGTTAAATGCAGAGCACAAATTCTGAGTATGGGTCACCGTACTTGGCTGAATGTCACTTCACTTCACTTCACTTGATTAGCCGATTGGCATGTAACCATATTCTAGCTTTTTGAGATTGAATTGGTAAATCGGTGGGGTTTTGTTAAATGCAAGCCAAAATCATCATAATTAAAAGAACCAAAGACTTAAACCACTTCAGTCTGTGTGCTTTGAATTTATTTAATACACGCGTTTCACAAATTGAGTTGAATTACTGAAATAAATTGAAATAAGATGCACCTGTATTTACTTAAACATAAACTTACTGGAGTATATGGCATAATAAACTTGATGGTTGGGAAAACACTTCTTCCAAAGTCTAAAAAGAGATGTTACAGTAAAGAAAGTACAATCAATCAGCTAATTTCTACAAATTTGTGCCAAACTGCTTTATGGAGATCCCACAAGATGTGTACTTCAGGTCACCGCTCTCTTGCAGAGATTGGAGAAACTGTTCTCTTGAAAGCCTTCATTCCTAGACATGCATAGGAGCAATTGTTCTGAGACACTTTAATCCAGACCTGATCCGGCTTTGAGAGGCAGGTGTCAGGAAACACCTGGAGAACATCCTTAATCCTGGATGAGTTCTCTCTGCCACCTTCCAGGACTGTGTTTGGTCAGAGGTGTTTGTACCAGACTTCTTGCCCAGAGCTTTCAGTATCCCTTTATGAACCTTTCTGTCAGGAAAGCACCGCAAGGCTCCGGTGAAGGATGAATCACCGTTTCTGTCCTGTGATGCTCATTGATCTCGCTGTAGCAAGAAGCTGCCCTTCATGACAGACGGTCTCAGATGAACTCTCTCAAAGTGACACTGGAAGAGGTGCTGGTTTGGTTTTAGGGGTTCTGGGAAAACTTTATCTGTCATTATTCAATATTCAGAAGTAATTACACAGTCTCTCCAAACAGAACATTGTGAAAAATAAGCCACGTTAGTGTGAACTGAATGCAATCTGTCTTTTTTTTTTTATATATATAAATATATGAAAAGGCACAAGAACAGCCCAAAATTTACCTTGAGAGAATTTGTGTTTGTCTGTGAATTATTTTTTTTTATTTTTATTTTTTTTCTGGGACTCTGCTGCTTGTGAAGGAAACGACGGGGAGAACCATCTCTCCAGACCAGAGGTCAGATTTCATCATTAGAAACTCTCATCCAGGTTAACGGCTGCCAGATGTTGGGCTGAATTTGTTTTCTAATGTGCCGCACAATCTGGCTGTCTATCAGGTGGACGTCCACAGGGAAATGTGCTGTATGTTATTGATGATAATAAGGACAGGCACATGTCCTGTTTGTTGATAACACTGAAACCAAGAGAAATCCCTTCACCATTCTGAATATCTGTGGTCTGTAAACACAGGATCAACCCTCGCTTCTTTATCTTGCTCCCTAATGTTAATGTCAGGAGTCTGTTATTACCCAGAGGTCTGATTATCCAATCACAGAGCTTTGACCTGCAGCTGTGTCCAATTACAGCAGGTTATTGAGGAGAAAGCCCCGCCCCCTCTTCATCTTCTGCACAAGAGCCGAATAAATGGCACGGTCTCGGTCGACGAGAGCAGAATGCTGAGAGGCCGACATCAAGCATCTCTCCAGGAAATGAAGAGCGGCAAAGAAGAGGCTATTTTCATACAGGAGATGGAAAACAGCCCTCTTCAGATCATATCGTACACTAGGTTATTAAACCCCCCCACCCCCTCTCTCTCTCTCTCTCTCTCTCTCTCTCTCTCTCTCTGAAGGTGTGATGATGGCTTTGGCCTCTCTGAAATCTGGCAGGTCTGTAATGGGATGTGATTTGAGAGCACAGATCTTCAACGGGCTGGAGTTAATGGGGACATCCACTCTGACCTCACTGTGAGTCGAGGATCAGACGACCTCTTTCCATCATCTCACTAGAGACTTTCAAGGGATGCTTCTTCTTCACTCTGGACCATCCGTGTGGATCAGAATAAATGTTCCCATAATTATCGGATGTGTTTGATATTACCATTATTCATACCTAGGGTTACACTACAATCTGAGAAGCAAAACTCAAGATGTGTCTTGTTTTCTGGAGGGGGAAAGTATCAAAATTAAGTTTTTGCTTAAAACTGGGGAAAAAAATCTCCTTGAAATAAGTTTATTATTCTGGTAGATACATGGACAAAAGTATTGGGATGCACCTCTTAATTAGTGAATTCAGGTGTTTCAATCAGACCAACTGCCATGCAGTCTGCATTTAAATAAATGGGTCGTTCTGAGGAGCTCATCAGTGAATGGAAACAGTGTGGTACTGTGATAAGATGCCACCTTTGCAATAAGTCAGTAGATATTCCACGCTCGGCTGTAAAGTGGAAGTGTTTAGAAACAGCAAGATCTCAGCTATGAGGCTGAAGATCACGTAAAGTCACAGAGCGGGTCAGCTCATGCTGAGGCTCATGCTGAATCCAACTTCCACTGGAATTAACATCAGCACAAAAACTGTGCAGCTGAGCTTCATGGAACAGGTTTCCATGGCCGAGCCTCAGATTCAATGCCAAGCATCAAATGGTGCATTGTGAAGCACACTGATACTGGATGGTGGAGCAGAAGAAACCTCTTCTCTGGAGTGAGGAAACCCTGTTCTCCAGTGATTGGGCTCAGCCCTTTCGTTCCATTAGTGTATCAACAATTTCACCATTTCTGAAGAGTGCATCTGCGGGAAATGCATGAGGAAACCCCGGAGTATGACATAAGAGCACACCTACAATGAATAAAGCATCAGATAAAGCAAAACAACAGGGAACAAAAACAGTGAAGTACTGTAGCAATCAGATCCCATGTTCCATAGAGCAGCAGTGTTGCAGTAAGGTAATGCATTACCTTTACAAACATGAGTGACATTATTTTAAAGGCAAATAAGCAAGCCTAGCCCAGGAGAAAAAAAAAAAAAAAGTCATGCAAAACTGTGTGCAGCATCATTATGTAGAAATTTAGTTGTGCACAAACCTGGAAACTGAATGAACTGCATGGATATGGGAGTAAAGTGTACACCTATTACATACTGCATGCTAATGTGCATTTAAAAAGATTGGCTTTCCCTTGTCTATGTCAATGAGCTGAACTATCTGACATTAATCTGTCAATTCATTAAGGGTCACTTTACTGTGTAAGTGCCTTCTGTTTCACAAGGTGTTTGGTTAAAATGTTACACCAAAGTAAACCGCACCCAAACTTTTCAGTTATCATTTTTGAAATGCATTTTCATCTCTTCCCTCTGAATGGGAATGTTTTCTATGTTATTTATTTATTTGATATGTGTTGTGGTTAATCTCAGTTGTCTGTTCATTACTGTGTCATGTCTCTCTCATGTTCATTCTTACCGAACGATGGTTTTATTGAAGGGGTTTTACAAAAAAATCCCATTTAAGTGTCACACATGTTCATGTTGTTGTATAATCATGGATGAAGTCTAGGGAATATCAGCTTAATGTTAGCTCTCGTATGAGGAATGTTGTGAGATTGTCCTCGCGGTTCAGTTCAGTCCATCTGTGCTTGATTGTGAGATGTTTTATAAGGAGGATTTGTGAAGCAAGGATTATTCTTGTGAAATGTGTTCAGAATCCTGTGGATTAGTGCTGGTGTTGCGTTAATACCTGTGTGTCCTGATGGGAAACCAAGCAACTGTGTCCTTACAAGACGTCAAAGGTCATCGACTTTATGAAAATTACAACAAAAGCTTTGATCAAGGCACTTTGCATAAATACAGCACATTTGGCTGTCGCATTCATTTGTCTTTTAACCTGTTAACCTGCACCTGGACACGGGCGTACTGAACTCTCTGTTTGTGCGTAAATGTTTAATAATAGATTAAATAAAACGGGACTAAATTAATCTTGATAATAATAAACTATAATAAAGATCTAAGCCTCAAGCATCGACGACAGATCGGTGTTTTTCAATGGAAAGCTTATAAAGAATGTATTTGCTACTTTTGTGTAAGCAGTACACATCAAAACATGAAGAATGAAAACGCAGTACAAACCAGATCCATCGTAATAACGAGTCATTAACACATCCACAGCTGTAAATCCTGGTTTAGTTAGGAAGGTGAGGGTCCACTGAACGACATCTCATGAAGCACGTTTAGTCCGACGAAGCAATAACGTTGTAATATGGATCATAATACTTTTGTTTACATTTCAGTTCTATAGGGACAGAACTGTTTGTGTCCGTTGTGGAATAACTTGCGCTCAGAAAACTGCGTCTTGGTAGTAAAATAACAACATGGTTTTTGTAGCATACAGCATCACTGAGACGATCCACGAAAAAGTGAAAGATAGGTGTAAGATTGTTTATTTGAATTCTGGCGCTCTCTGGTGAAGATTCGTGACGTGTGCTGTGACGCACCTGTAATCTGATGGAGGCGTAACTTAGCAATTGCTCTTTCTGTATTTTTTCATACATGTGGGAGTGTGTTTTATAGGGAATGTGGCTGTATCTGCATGATTACCATCTGTCTGAGTTCAAATCAGCACGCTGTTTCTGTGTAATCACTGTAATAAAATATTACTGAGTAATGTCTTATTCAGTTATTCTCTTTTGTTTGCAAAAGAGCACCTTGAAAAAGGCATTTTAGTAGATTGGCAACAAGATCTGATGTAGGCGCTGATGACTGCGGCTGTCATTTTCTTTTCATCGAATTTAACTTTTGTACATTGAATTTCACTTTTCATACTGGCTCTGCACCCCTTTACCTAAATTCATTACTTCAGACCTATGTGCCTCTAGAAGCTTGCTTACGTGTACTGTGTTTAATAATATTTTGTGGTGTTTTAAAGAAGTGCACTTGTTTTGATGTGTTGACTATCATACTAAAGCACTTAATATTAAATATTACTATATTACTAAAGCACTATTAATATTATTAGTTTAATATTTAATATTACATTTAAAGTTAATATTTCAAATTGTAGCTTCACTATTTAAAGGTGCCATCTGTAATGTTTGGCAAAAAAAAATCAAGTCATACTCCACATTCCATACCAGATGGGGGCAGTATGCCTCAATAAAGTGAATTGGTCTACTCTAGAGTAACAAACGAGAAACGGCATAGTCTCTATGCTCCGCCCCTACTTTCACAACAACACTACAGCTATAGCCGAAGCCTAACTGTGCGTTCACACCGCCGGCGTCTAGAGCATCAAAAATCGCTCTTGCCACTCTGCTCACGACGCTGCAGAAAGATTTGTGAGCGCTCAGACGCTCTAACGTAGATCGAATGCTTATTTTGTATTTAAAGCGGTCGCAAAGCAAACAAGCTTGTTGATCTCGTGCAGACTAACCACAAGGAGTTATAAACTCATTAAATATTGTTGTGGAGGAAATATTAGGATCCTTTACTTAAAATGAACAATCTCAGACACCTTGGTCCACGTATCACTTTTAATTTATTTTTTATGTCCCTGTAGGCAAACAGGGACACATCATAGATTAATACAAACGCTAAACAGCAATAATCAACCTGTCCTTTATTCTGCTTGAGAACTAATGTGCCAACTCTCAAGCATTCACCGTGAGACACACGCAATTGACTCTTTTCACACACTTTCACGCCACACATCAATTTTTTCATGCACAGAAAAACCACGAAGCAAAGAGGACACGGAGACCAACAGACTAGACAGGGCAGGTTAGTTATGATACATGCAGAACCTGATTTTACCAAGTGAGACATGTTCCTGGGACAACATCGTTGTTGACCCTGGAACAACATTGTGATTAACCAATCAGATTTCAAGAACCAGTTTATAGATTTTGTGAAGTTTACGCTTAAAATCAGTGTTTGGTGCTTGTACATCAGTGTCATTCATCTATCATTTCCTCTGATTTTAGGGATTACTCATGGTTAAGGTTAGGTTTAGGTGTAGGGATATGGTTAATAATATATTTTTGGAGTAAAATGTTGTTCCAGGGTCAACAAAATATGTTGACCTAGGAACACATCGAACTTGGCAAAATCAGGACGTGCATGATACATAGGGCTGTGCAAAAAATCGAATGCGATTTTCATGCACCTCTCATCAGTAAAGACGCTCCTGTAATTAGAAGTATATCTCCAGCATGTGCATTCAGATCAGGGTTGCCAGGTTTTCACAACAAATCCTGCCCAGTTGCTTCTTAAAACTAGTCCAAAAAAATAAAAAAAATTGCTTCCCGGGGTTAAAATATAAATTTTTGGGAAGGGTTTCCCTGGTAAAATTAGCATTTTAGGGGCTAAATATCACGTTATTGGTATTGGGATTGCTTCAAACCGCGGACATGAAAAACAACCGCAGACTTGGCAACACTGGTTCAGGTGGAGCGGCAGTAACTGCACAGAGCCTTAGTCTACCGACAACTAACACAAAATCGCTTTCAAAATCAACAAAGAATCGCCTGCGATTTTAACATCGATGTTTTGTAGATTGTCAGTGAATTACGGCTCCGTGTAGTAAATGCCAACCAGTGTTGCCAAGTCTGTGGTGGTTGTTTTTCATGTCCGCTGATCACAGCGACCCCAATACAAATAACGTGATATTTAGCCCCTAAAATGCGGATTATACCGAGGCAACCCTGCTAAAAAAACTATATTTTAACCCCGGGAAGCAATGTTTTATCGGGGAACCTTCTGGAAGCGAGATTGGGCTAGTTTTGAGAAGCAACTGGGCAGGATTTGTTGTGAAAACCTGGCAATCCTGATCTGAACACATGTACTGGAGATATACTCCTAATTACAGGAGCGTCTTTACTGATGAGATGTACATGAGTAAAGACATGCACAGCCCTATATAATAAAATGGGTAACGTTAAGTTATAGCTAGCTAATTATCAAACGCAGCTACGGTTAGCCATCGCTAACATTAGCATGTTTATCGAACAGCCTTCGATACATTTCTGTTAAACAGATACAAAACTTCCCGAAAACAAATACACAAACATATAAAACAAACTTCTAGCGAAATACTAACAGCATCTAACTTGCAAGTTCGGAGTCAAACCTCATTTCTTTCAGGTCCATCAGTTGTCTCCAGCGATTAAAAGCAGTGCCGAAGTTTACTCTGGTATTCTTATCGGATTTGATTTGTGATTCCGAGCGCGGTTGTTTCCCTGTAGCGGGTGTTGGTCTTTTGCCAAGAGCTTCAGCTATCCTTCCGCTCTCTTCTCTGAACTGAAAGTAGTGGGCTGTACTTTCCACACGATTGACATCATGTCCAGGTACGCCCTGCGAGTTATTCGTGTATTCGTTGCAGGTTGGCTGGTGGTTATGTTTTCCGCATACCGCCCCCCATGGCCGAAACTGGTATTACAACACCTGCCGGGCCGGGGCTAGTAATGCTAATGCTAATTAAGGTTGATATCTCTGCAGCACTACAACTTGACATTTTTTTAATGACATCATCGCCTTTATTTCTTCTCATTCTTTTGATGCGTGTAGGTCATGTTATGGATATTTTTATCTCAATTTCTACATATGGCACCTTTAAAATGATAATAATAATAATAATAATAATTTATAGTTACCAAGTTTCAGTGGAAATGTTGATAAAGTGTATTTTAGTTTATCATAAATGCTTGTCAGTACATTCAACAGTACTTTAACCATATTTCAAAGACAACAGAACTAATTATGTAATTGCATATAAAGGCATACTTAAGTCCTTGTTAAAGCTGCAGTAGGTAACTTTTGTAAAAATGTATTTTTTACATATTTATTAAACCTGTCATTATGTCCTGACAGTAGAATATGAGACAGATAATCTGTTAAATAATCTCCTCCCAGTGTCCTATTGCCATTTGCAGAAACTCCATCGCTCCCGGTAAAAAACAACCAATCAGAGCTGCGGTCCGTAACTTTGTTTGTGTTCAAAATGTAGAGAAATGTATATAATAAGCGAGTACACCATGAATCCATTTTCCAAACCATGTTTTTAGCTTGTCCTGAATCACTAGTGTGCACCTATAATAAGTGTTTATATTCAGACTATTTTAGATTGCTTCGGGGATACCGCGGCGGAGTAACCCAGTACCTTTGTGATTCTTCATAGACATAAACAGAGAGAAGTAGTTCCGGCTACGATGTTCTTCCGCAAGACGCAAGCAGTTCTGTTTATTAACCGCTAGAGCGTCAAAAGTTCCCTACCACAGCTTTAAGAGAGTCAAAAACACTAATTAGATAATTGAATTTCCAGCAAAAATGTTTGTATTGTAAAATATAGAGTCCTTGTGAAAACTTATCCTTAAAAAAAAAAAAAGAAAACACATTGCTGTGTGTGTGTGTGAGGGCTTGGCAGAGTCACTGTGCACCATCAGCACTATCAGTCTACTGTAGTCTTAAAACCACAGAAGAGCAGGAGAGCAGGAAGAAATGTGACAGAGACTGACCATGAGTGACGGCAGATGGAGAAGAGGAAACGCATTCCAGTGAACACACTGCCCTTGGGTTCTGCAGACATGGCACTTTCTAGTGTCCAGAAATCCAAGCTAGGATCACAAAAGAGGCATTTGGGGCTCATCTCTCTCGTGAGGAAGGGCAGCAGATCAACCGTTTCCCATTTGACTGACAGCACTCAATGAACGCAGCAGACAGCAGCGCCACTGGCCTACATCCAAGCAACAGAGAACGATCCTCTTTAAAAATGTCTTAGCTCTGTTCATTTGTTTTATATTTTTTTCTTGCTTATTTATTAATTATTGCTATCCCATTAATTAATTATTGCTATCCCACCATGTTGTTGAAAGCATGTTATGCTAGGTTAATAGATAACTATTTACACTAATGTTCAAAAGTTAGGAGTAAGAGTTTTTGAAAAACTAACAAAAAACAAAAACAAATTAAGGACATTAAATTAGTGAGCAGAAGAGAATTTTTCCAAAAATAAAAACAGAATAGTGTTTTTTTTTACAAACTATTTGTCATTAAACATAACAATAAAACAATAGTCAGAAACTTAGACATCATGTAAGTGATTTATTTGAGCACTAGAAAAATACAATAAGAATAATTTGAGTAATAAAAATAAATAAGAAAAATAAAAAATACAAATTAACTTTGTATGCCAGTTAAAGTACATCCTGAGATTGCTAGAAATGCAGCATTTACAATAATTTCTGCTCATAAAGTTAATTATCACGTGCTGATGGTCAGTTATAGAGATGGTATCAAATGTTCCATAAAGTCAATAATCAATCATTAATAATATTAACGTAAATTAATCATGCCCACCATGTTTTCACTCAGAGATTTCTAGTAAATTTCACAAATCATTTTTATTTTTTGTTTTTTACAGTGCATCTACTGCAGCACAGTTGAATTCTGTTTCTTTGCTGCACATTTTATACTACATATATTATCTTACATTAAGAAGAATGACACAGTTAACTATAGAGTTTGTCTTGCATTTATAGGATGATTGTGCCAACAAAGATAATAGGTTCATGTGTGTCTAGCTAAAACCTTCATTTCGAGGAGTATATACCTCAGATCCATGTGTTCCATTATAACACGCTTCTGGCTGCCGATTGCAGAATTGAACCTGTTATCAGTGCGCAGGTGCTGAGGGAATTCACTAGGAATTATGGGAATAGAGGAAATGGGAAGTCTGGCAGCTGATAAGAGTATGTGTGATTTATAAAGAGAAACCATTTCGGCCTCTTAAAGAGGTTCTGCAGGGCTCGGTAATGGGCCCCTTTATTTTCTCAATATTATAACAGAGTTACAGAAACGTGGAGGTGATCCATCTGCAAGCTTTTATTAATAAACAAGGTCTAAACACAGGCAGGGGCAATACAGTGGCAAAAGAAAAGAGTAGTCCTAGGGCAAGCATGGGTCTTCGATCGGCGAAGAACATCTAGGGGGCTTGACGAAAGGGTTAATCTGTGAACATGAGCAGTAGTCCAAGCAAGGGGTAAACACAGTCCGAAATGGCAAGGCAAATGGGTACATCCAGGAAAAACAGGCAAGAATCAGAAACCAGAAAATAAAATAAGACTAGACCAGGAACTGGCTGCATAATGTCACTATCAACTAAACAGCAATAAACACAACCAATACTCAGCAGTTTGGACAGGGACTGACTGGAAACAAGGGGGTGGAGCTAATCAATTACCAAGGAAACTAACAAGATGGGCAAAGGAACAAGGGAAAACAGAAACAATGGGGAGCATGAACACTTCAAAATAAGAGTCCACAAAACAAGGAGAGGGGAACATAGACTGGGATCATGACACATATGCACTGTTCTACCTTATTTCATATATTTTTTAAAGCAAGAGATAATGTTTGTTTATATTTAGAAGGAGAATGATGTTTATGTTTATCCAACTAAGAACATGTGACTGCCCTACAGAAACTAACCTTTATAAGTGAGATGCTGGACATTTCAGGAAAGATCGAGCGGGTTGTCAAATCTTACAGCGGACATTTGTGGGCAAGTTTAAATAAACCATTATTTATGTGCAGACAGTGTTTTAGACGGTTACTGAGAGCGAGGGAGTTTGGCAGGGGAAGGTGTATCTGCATTAGCAGACGGCTCTGTGCAATTTTCTTCTAAAGGCAGAAGTAGGAAGTCAGGATTTCATTATTCACCGCACTTATCTCAAAGCATGCGTCTGTACACACACACACACACACACACACACACACACTGGCACTAGCCAGCTCTCTCCCACACAGCTTCATCTCATGTATGCATTTGGATAAAATGTATAAATAATTTAGCTGCAGACATTGTGGGTGCTTATCCAAGTCTTAACCTCCTCTCTCCCTCTGTAAGCTGAATGTTAACTAATTATTTTGTGTTATCTTGCTGCATGGCTCGCGGCTCTATCAGACTAGTGCACATGCAGAACTGATAAGACTGCGGTGGAGAAGCAAAGACAGACAGAGAGAGAGAGTGAATGGGCGTTGTGTCTGTAATACTGGTGCCTGTGTGTTCCGGGGATGTCTCATTATTATGAATATTGCACATTAGCATATGCAGTGTTGGGCGAGTTACTCCCAAAAATATCTGGCTAAGCTACCAGCTACTCTACAGAAGAAAAATGTGTTCAGTTCAGGCTAAAATAAGTTTCTAGACCCACAAATAGCTACAAGGTAAATGTGGCTAATTTTAAACAATCACTTTGAATCATTTATATGCCAGTGGAGCTAATTATATATAACATTTCGTAAATGTAAACTTATAAAATATACATTCTCTGTGTTACAGGTAAATGGGCCAGAAATTTGAATGACTCGTCTTGCACTACACCTGCTTAAACAAAATGGGATACATCATATAAATGTGAAACAATTAAATCATTAAATAAATAGATAGAATAACAAATGTAAACATGTAAAACATGTAAAGATGTAATTTTACTCATGCTGATTAAAACAAAAAAAACAATCTGGAAAATAACTGAATCCAACATTGGAAATTGAAAAGATGTGAAAGATAAAGTGCAGATGTAAAAAGTTAAATAAACCTATTATTCTTTTGCACTTAGATAGATACTTCTCACAGATAGATAATTTACTCTGTTTATGATTTAAAGTGAAAGTGAAGTGACGTGTGGCCAAGTATAGTGACCCATTAATAGTGTTCTCCATTTAACCCATCCAAGTGCACACACACACACACACGCACACACACACACACACACGCACACACACACACACACAAGCATCTGTAATATGGTTTGCTATAAATAGCACGTAAAACAAAAAGGGTTCAGCTAATATATGTTTCTGTTGATGAATGCGCATTAGGGTTGCCACCTGTCCCTTTTTTACCGGGATTGTCCTTCTTTTTAATAACCTGTCCCAGGAAATGTATCCACTCTCCCGGGACACTGAATGTCCCAGTTTTCGAAGGGCTACGTGAATATGTGTGTTCAATTTACTATTTTCTCACTTGAAATAGCCTATGCATTGTGCACAGAGTGGTCGGTGTCTCTCATAGGGTGTGTCTTGTGTGTAGAAGGCGCTATCATTGGCTCTGGGACGGGTGTGTCATGTGGCTACGTCATCTAGCGCATCAGCTAGCCAGTTATACAGGCGGAAAACTGAAGCAGTGAAGAAGATTGTACATCATCAACATCGTTTGTTGTTAGTGTGAACGTGTGGCGAGACGGAGCACGAAGATGACAGTGCGTCAACAACCATTTACAGGCCAGTAAAATAGAAAATTCATTCGTAGCAAGTAGCATATAGTGGATCGCCTGGTGTTTGCTTTAGCCCTTTGGAGTAATTGTCATTTGTCATCCAGTCATCATTAAAGTAGATCAAACGTTTAATTCTCTATTTTAAAACAAAAAGAGCCACCGCAAGACAAATATCAGTTTGCAGATAAAACACAATTAATTATTAATTAATCAATTAAGTGTGGGGGATCTGTCACAACGAAGGTGCTCTGATGGAGGGATGAAGGTGTAACAAAGCACAATGCAACTATATATATATATATATATATATATATATATATATATATATATGTATATATATATATATGTGTGTGTATGTATGTATGTACGTGTATATATATGTATGTATATATATTGAACATAAATTAAAACTTAAAGCTTATTCTATATATAATTTTTTTTTGTTATTGTTTATATAATAGATATATTAATGTATAACTCTACAAAATAAAAAGTTGTTGAAACAGTATTGAAACTCAAAAATTGCATATATATATATATATATATATACAAATAATTAAAAAGAAATGGCAAGTAAAACATTAAAATGTTATGTGTTTTTTTTATTATTATTATTTATTTTAGGTCAGCCTAAGGCATAATTTCTCACTTTCATTTCATTTAATTAATTTAAAAATGCATTAAAATGGACAGAAGCATATTAAAATATTATTTTATATTTGAAAATATGTAATTATATAAAATATATAATTTTAGTAAAAAAAATTAACATTTACTTTTATTTTAATTAATTTATATTCCAGCTTAGCAAACAAAAATACATCAGATGAAATAATACTTGAAAATATAAGTGAAAAACTCTGAATGCTCAGTTAAAATTCTGGTTAAACATGAAGGCAAAACTGCTTTGGATGAAGTAACCAGACAAACAAAGGCAATTTCATCATTCATGATTACAAAAAACTCAGAGGACAAAATTACTGTCGCCGAATTAACAGCTACATGGCCATAGCCACCTGTCAACTGACTGTGGGAACAAGGTCAGTGCAGAAATATTCAGTGACTCTGATATTGCAACTAAAATGTCTTGTGGCAGAACTAAAAGTGAGGCCTCAGTGGAAAATGTGTTGGCACCATTTATTCAGCAAAGATTAGCAGCACAGTTGCAGAAAGCGCACTATTTTGCAGTATGTTCTGATGCATCCAATTCTGGGCACACAATGTTGTTTCCCTACACAGTCCAGTATTTCTGTGCATCTGAGGCTGTGAAGTTTGGATTGTCAGACTTTTACGACGACTCCAACGAATCTAATGAAACCATATTCAAACAAATAATGACTTTCAGTCAGCCAGATCAGTGCATATGGTGCAGATAACGCATCAGTTAATGGTCGGCACAACTCAGTTTTTCAGAAACTCAGAGAAGCTAACCCACAAACTGTCACATCATAAACAGCAGCTAATCGTGTCTTTAGCTGGAGGGTGTGACGTGGAGGCCTTGGTGCTGACGGTGTACAGTGAATTCAGGTGCTCTGCTAAAAAAGTGGAATTGCTTAAGGACTTCTGTGAATTTACTAATACAAATACAGGGAGATTCTGAGGCATGCCCCACACGCTGGCTGTCTTTGCTCCCAGCGATACAGAGGATTTTCGGAGTGTTGGCCAGCTTTAAAGTCTTATTTTGTATCCCTGGGGAAGGAGGACTGCTATAAGCTATAAGTTAAGTAAGATAAGTGAGAATACTCGAGATATTTAAAATATTCACGAGTTACAACTATGTACAATCTTACTTCACAAAGGCCAATTTTGTCTTGTGGGTCTAATGTCTCATGGATATTTTCACTTGTGAGCAAAGCGGTCAGGTTATTTATCAGACATACAGTAGGTGGCATTCTGGCTTCCCAGACATCACAACAACAGCGATGAGAAAAAAAAAAAAGAAAAACCTTGGACAAACCATACACTCTTGATCAATGTGAATGCCTTATGCTGGATAAAGAACAATTTTTAATTTATACAGTCCAGTATCAGTGTTAATTTCGTTGACGAAGACTATGACGAAAAATATTCGTCAACTAACCTTTTTCACGGACGAAAACTAAATAAAAACTAAATAAAAAGTCAGATTTGATGACGAAAAACGTGACGAAATATAACTGACACTTTAGTCAACGAATAAAAATGAGACGAAAATATATGGGAGGGACGAATGGAGAAGAGATCCAATCAGAGCAAATCTTTGAGGGTAGGTTGATCTATACAGAAGCAGCCGAGCCATTTTAAAAAGCCGCGGCAAATGCAAGCGCAACAGCTAAACAAACGCAGCAGCAGTTACACAGAAAAGAGAACAAAGATGAGTTTGCAGAAATTCGCACAGTTTCGAGGACGTTTTCATAACAGTTAAGTTGTTTACACAGGGAACTACACTGCGACCTTTTGAAATGCCATTGCGACCCAAATTTTTATGCGGTCGTAAATGTATCACTGATTATTTTTGTACCTACTTATGTGTAATGCTATGTTTTAATATAAGCATTTATTAAAACAGAAATGTGTAGTTTAAGAATACATTTTATAACGTGCTCCGAGCATTCTACACATCAAGTTGGCTTCAGCCCCGCGCGATGCGGGAAAGTTGAACTGAGCTGAGCAGCTGGTGACTCGCGCAACACTGAACCGAGCTCTCGTTCAGGACGTTTGCGTCCTCCTGCACCTGAACGAACAAATACAAATCGCATTTTAAATAAACATAAGAAAAAGAGCGAAAAGTGAAAGAGCTCAATTCAGCAGCGCGGTGTTCTGGTGTTCAGGGAGCAAGCAGAGCCGCGTCTCAAAGTCTTCTTGCTTTTGTACCGACAACAAATACATACTAAATATGTCGAAATACCCGTCTTGGAAAGTGTGTTCGAAAAAGTCTGTAGTTATGTCTTCAGTGAAAGTAAAGAGTTGGAAAGAAATCGGATGCGTATCTTTATAATGGATGCATTTGTCTCTTAAAGTGACCGCGCCTAATTTACTAGCTCTGCTGTCAGTGTCTTTACTGTATGAAAATGAAAGTAAATCACTCACTGCTCTTGATTGAATTACTTTGTAGTTTTAACAAGAATTTATCCAAAGTCAATCCAAAAATCAGATAGAATAGATTATATTGTTTTACTAGTGACTAAAAAATACAACAAAAAAAAATTATTAGGGACCTGAGCATGTTTCTTTCTTTAATTGCTAATGCAACCTTTTCACACCACAGACTGAACCAAATTAAGCATTGCATCCGACATTATCAAGATGAATTTGTTGTTCTGACACAGTTTAACCCTGAGTTATTGTCATATTTTATTACCAATTTCTAAACTACAGCAGATAAACTGTGATATTGTAAGAAACGTTGAAGGTGTCTGAATACATTTTGGTTTGATTGTGTATTTTATTTTACAGTGAAGACTATGCAGTGCTATTTTAAATGAACAAAAACAAACTTAAAAAATGTAAACTTTGTGTAAATATCACAAATAAAGAAATAGAATGAACATACAATACAAATATAATATAGGTGGTTGTCTATTTCAATAATACTGTACTTCATCTTGAAATAATGTCATATGCATTGCATATCATTCAGGACGAATGCATATCTTTTTCAGAGAGCATGTATATTTTTCATTGAGAGCAGGCCTTATGTTTATTTTATAAATACCATTCCATAACAGACTGATGGAAACATTTAGTCAAGTCAACTAAGTTGACTTTGTTCTACTAAAAAAAAAAACTAGACTAAGACTAAAAGACTTAAGACTAGACTAAGACTAAAACTCTTATGATATTTAGTCGACTAAAACTAGACTAAGACTAAAACATTTCAGATGACTAAAATGTGACTAAAACTAAATGGTGTGTTATTCAAAAGACTAAGACTAAGACTAAATCCGAATTTGCTGTCAAAATTAACACTGTCCAGTATGCAATAATGTTTTACATTTCAATTTCTTTACATCAAAACTAATGCTAGACCTCCCCAAAGAAAAAAAAACAAATCCTGAAAATCACTGTTTATTGTTTGTATCTTTTCTCTATTGTATTTAGTTGTGCTGTTGTTTGTCGTTGGATAGAATATTCTTTTTTTTTTTTGAAAGTATAGTTTTTACATAAACATACAGGTCTGTACCGAAACCATGAGTCCAAAACCGTGAAACAAACCGAACTGTGAAAAAGTTGAACTGTGCCATCCCTAATAAATTACTTATTCATAAAATGCTTAAGGGTGTTATTGTGATATTGTTGGACTGAATATCACCAATCAGATTAGAGAAGTATTACTAATTGTTTAAAATTCATTATCAAGCTGAAGTACAGCAGGTTCTACAGGACAACTTTAAATGACATCTGAAGACCCAAATTCTCTGACAAATGTGAAGGAAAACTTCCTAGAGCAGTGGAAACACATATATTTAGGAAGCTCTTCCAAACATTAGCATCTCATCAGGCTGTGAGGATGCGAGCTGTGTTTGTCCTTGTTGAACGCACAAATGCAAAAACACATTGAACTGCCAAGTTCCCAGCACAAGCGGTCTGATTACATGAAGTCAATGGGGTTTAATGGGGCTTGAATGGGACTGATTGCTCGCTGCACTTTTCCGCTGACTTCGTTGTCCATGAACTGCCACAAACTTTCTTATTTAAGGGCGAAACTCTGCATTTGAAATAAATCATTGCTCTGAAGTATTTTGACGTGATTCCTCCGAGTCTTCGTGAGATTGCAATCAGACGGCTGTGTCACTCGATCTCATCACACAGAAATCAACAGGCTTTATCTGTCATTAATGTTCATATCACAGCCTGATCGCATTAGTATTCAGACACATCTGTACGCAAAACGTGTGATTCTAGCACATGTGCATTTCAGTACATTTAGAAAGACATTGAAATGTACGATATCAGCACGTTGACAGCATCTAAGACGTAAATGTATCTTCAGATGCAGAAATGATTTAAGAGTGACATTTTAATATAATCCCTGAAAGAATGCATTAGAAATGAACCTCAAAATGAAGGTAATGGGTGTGATCTGCTGTCTGTGGATGGCTTGAGCCAATTGGAGTCATTTTTGAGCTTTATTGATTAAATTCAGCCACACAAGGCTGCATTCATTTGATGATTTATTTAAATTTATTAGAAATGTGCTTATGAAACTTGTATTTATTCATGCATGATCTGTAAAGGCTCTATCTGTTAGAAGCTTTTCTTTCTGTTGTCGTATGCTCTCGTGTAGCACATTTTCTCATCTGAAGTGAAGGCCAGTGTCAGTCTCGGTAACCCTAAAGGTCATTCGGGTCAAAACCCATGAGCGTTAAACTGCCACTTCACTGTGTGTGTGTGTGTGTGTGTGTGTGTGTTTGTGTGTGTGTCTTGTTGAAGTCATTGGCTCAGAAAGGCTGGCGGTGTAATATCAGACTGCAGAGGAACTCTAAATTAAACATATATAATGATTTCAGGTCTCTGAGCTCATCTCTCACCCTTAATTAGCTTGAAAATCCAGATGAACATCGGTTTTAACTGTTACCGCTCTCTAACGAGAGTATGATCTGATTAATGGATGAATTAATTAAGCTCTTAGATGTGGAAAGACATTGGACGGCTCATTTCATCCAGAGTCTTTCATAAATGCTCTGGTTCTCTAGTTACTGATGGTGAAATATTATGCACAAGTGTACAGCGGTAATGGTTAAAGTAATATATACAGAATCATACAAGTATGCATTATAAATCACCCAGAGACAGGCTGAATGTGTGTGCAAACTGTAGTGGACTAAATAAACATCTTGCAGAGTCATAAACATGAGCGCACTTATATTGTCTATTTACATTTTAACTTCAGCTTCAGACATCCCAATGCAATTTATTAGCCCTTAAAGACATTTTTGCGTGAAAGAATACTCGCAATCGTTCAGAAATCCACATTCACCTTTTCGTGATGAGAATGACTCCTGCTTCATTGACGTCCTTGTGACTCACATTTTGTGAAAATGTGGTTTCAGCATTCAGGAGCTGCAAGTGATAAATAGATAAAGCTCAGTAGATGGAGATGTGTGATTACAGCAGCGAACCGCCGTGGCCTTAAACAGATCAGTGGATGCATCCATCTTTAGAAAGACATATTTATTTGATGTATAAATAGAGTCATTATTCAGTGCATTATGAGCTTCCATCTCTCTCTAGATTTTCTTTCAGGGATCTCTAATGCTGCAGAATGTGCTCCACTGTTTAGCTTTTTAGCTTTATAGTCCTCGCACAGAACTGATTATTATGCATTCAGATATGCATTGTTCCCAAAACGCATTTTGACACTGAGGAATATTAAGTCACACTTGAAATTGTTAAAATGTCATCGCATTTCATTCAAAATATCACAGAGACGACACACAAACATCCATCCATGACCATCAACAATATGAATCATATACTGATTACTTTCAATGATTTAAAGAATTGTTTTCACATCACTGCAGATTAATCAGCATATCGGGATTATTCTTATTAAAATAAAGTGAGTAATCTACTTTTTATCATCCTAACTCAAGTAGACATCAATAGAAAGAGTCAAATTCGATGATGCAGAATTATTTTGAGGTCAATTTTCTATCATTCGGTGTGAGATTTGTGCTGTGATTCTGGCCACAGGCAGCCATGACCTTGTCTTCCTCTTCTACAATTGAACATTTCTGTGTCCTCCTTACCAAAGAAACACTCTATTCACAGCAGACAAAGAGGACGGAGAGCGCCACACAGACTAGATAAAGCAGGAGAGGGATACAGAGCCCACCGCGGGCTGTGGGTTTAAAAGTGTTTTCTGAAAATGTCCATCTGATTCAGACTTCATCCACACTCGACCAATCAGGGTCAAGAGACACACGGAAGCTCTTGGAGCTGTTTTATATAATAGTTTGTTTTGCTTCTTGTTTGTTTAATCGAATTTGTGTCCTGAAGGTGGTCAGATTGATCTGTTTTAGAACAGCTCTGACCTCTGACGTCTCATGTGGACAGTGGCCAGCTACGCGTTTTTAACCTGACTTCCTCTCTATGATAGGTTACAATCCCTTGACACAACATCCAATAGTTTTGGGCTTCCACATATCTTAAAGATGCTGTCACTGGGTTCAAATGCCAAATCCAGAGCGTTTCCACACTGAGAACACATGCACTGGTCCTGCTCTCTGACCTTGCTCAGTTTTGGGGTTTTCTTGTAAACCTGACCATAACTGGGAGGAATGCACTGAACCTCAGCGATTGGGAGTTCAGGAAGACAACTATTATGTAAGATATATTTCACCAAATAAACTGCTGGAGGATTGATGCTGAGCCAAACCAGCACTTCATTAAAGCAGACATGAGTTCTGCCAAACATTTGTGCTGTAACAGTAACAAGAGTCCAAACCACTGTCCAAAACAGCAGTCATTTATATGCAGAGACCCTGGAGACACTGTAAGATCTTTCTGCATCGATCGGCACACACCAGGGAGATACCATAGAGTCGGGAGATTATATTAAAAAGGAGGTTTTTGGAACAACCGGCAGATATTTGGGACATTTCATAAGGACATTCTTCACCAATCAGCTGAGACTAAGACAATACTACTGATTCATTCTGGACCGAACATCAAAGACCAGAGACATTAGTGTCCAATCAAAATAGACCAGGAATATTAAACAGGATTATTTTAGGACATGAACATACTTTAGGGACATTCTTGACCAATCAGCATAAATTAGGTAGACTGACAGGATTGTTTTGGACACATTAGTAGAGACCAGGAGCCGGTTGCACCAGCTAGACGTAACACAGTTGGGTGTTAGACCTACTACTGGCTTTGCAACGTCCAGCTTTATGATAAATATTTACACCTGTTCCACCAACTATAACTACGACCAACATATTCTCCTGCAGTGATATCGGAGACCACATATACACAGAAATGGCTACATCTACTATAAATAAAGAAATTAATTGCTCGAGATGTCACAACAAGTGAAGGCACCAATGATTTCAGTGAGTAAACATTTCCTAACAAGTCTTCGTCTTTCTGTCTGAAGTAACCCTGCACATTCTCATGACATACTTCTTCAAACAAAGATTAAAAATGAAGGCGAAAGGTACAATATAAGTACAATAAAATGAATGTAATACAACAACTTTTTTTAGAGTTTTTTTCTTTCTTTTTTTCTTGCTGATCATTGAGTTCATGTACAATGAATGTCTTTCCATTATTTGGAAATAGTTGGAAATCAGATTGAGTGATTATATGAAACGCCATTCATTTCAGTACGTAGTTCTGTTACTTTCAACAGTGAACGCTACATTAAGAAGCATCAAAACCACATTTATAGATGTATTTTGTGATAAAATCCAAAGAATTTGAAAGCTGATACATTATTTCTGATTAAAAGTGAGAAAGCACAAAAGTTATTGCGATTATTGGATGGCAGGCACACTACAAATAATGAATGGACTTAAAGACTTGAAATATTTCCAATCATTTACTCTGTCCCTTCAAGCAAGATGACGAATGGTAAGTTTCTTCTAATAATCCCAGATCACATGTATTTTACCACATAATTACATACAGGATTATATTTTGTGTTAGGTCAGTTACTGTCGGCAGTGTACAAAATACCATACACATTACAGTTTACATATGCAGTAGTAATTAATTCACAGACATGAATCCTAAAAATAAAAAAATATGTCTGAGCAAATCATGACTTTTCACTTCACGCCTTCCTTTGACATAAACAGTCAGAAAGAGACGATTGGACACACAGTTCAACCACGGCAGGATGGAAGCATTTAGTGTGTGAGATCACATGCATTGCTGTGGTGGGGCTGTGTGTTATCCAGACATATTAGGCCTGCTCTGGTTGTGGGTTCTGACAGTGCACTGGAAAGAACGGAGATGTGCAATCGTCCATATGAAAAAGGAGGCAGAGGAATCCGAGGCTGGCAGAGCAGCGGGGAACCCATAGGCTTTTGGCCCACTGTCAGAAAGGATCAAATCAATGTGCTATCATCCGTTTACATGTATGCCAAGAGAGAGAGAGTGAGAAAGACAGAGAAATAGTCTTATGTCGCGCTGGGGTGTGTGTTTGCCATGTTGAAGTCGTTGCCTCAGGATTTGTACCGACAGTGTTTGGACTAGTGAGTCAGAGGTTAGTATTGTGAGACTGCAGTGCAGAGTGGTTTAACGCTGGTGTGTTTCGAATCTGAATGGTGGAAGCTGTCTTAGAATGAGATGGAAAGTCATAATAAGGGTGCTTGAAGGCTGAGACATGTTGTTTGTGGGAATGATCAGTGCTGGGAACATATTTTGGGGTTGTTGGGAGAATGTTTGTGCATAAAGTGGGATGGTGAATGGAAACACCATAAAGCTCACTTAGGCCACACATCTCATATTGAATGGAAAAACAAGTTTACTGAACATAGAAGTCTGGTTACTGTCACGTCAAATGCTGTAAAAATCACAGAGATCTGGAAGAGATACACAGAATGTCAATCAGTGCCGTCAGTAAAGCGAAAATTTCTTTTTGCCACTTTATTTTCCAATTAATTTCTGGAGGGTGATGCAGCGCAGCGGGAGCTTGCAGATGAGCAAACGGACGCTCAGTGCCACGGGTCCAAATGGGCTTTATGCAGCGAAGCCACAGTAACCCCAGGCCAAAGTCATTTACCCGTCCATTAGAGCCATCTTATTTATTTGGAACCAAACTTCCATTTCCCTCTTTGCTTTGCATTCATTGTCAAGAGACATGCACACACACACACACACACACACACATGGTGAATTGTTGAGGCAATCGCTTTCCCAACTGCTGGGTCTCATATTGTTAGAAATTACACTTTCAATTTGCCGCACTGCTCCCGCCCAGCAGGCACCCCATCTCTCTTTATGGCTGCTAGACGAGACAATTGAAAACACAATGGATTCTGGGGGAAGGCTGAGGGATTGGTGTCATCAGATTTGATGCACAGATTTCTCTCTGTTTATTTCTTGATGGTGTAGAAAGGCCAAACCCAGACTGTAACCGTTACAAATGATCCCGACGTTCATCTGCCGGCTCCCTGCTGATCCTTTCCATGTGATTCCATTCCAATCGTGTTGAGCAGGGCAGGAACACATGCACTTTCTCCAAAGTCGCTTCGGTCGGAGAGAATCTGTCTGGATAGTAAATGTAGTTCCACCTCAATCTGGTTAATTATGGAGATGAATCGTTCATGGAAGGAATTTATTCCACTGTGCTGGAACTGCCTCTTTGTGTCCCCTGTAAAGCCTGAGATATGGAAATGGACTTGTGTTGAACTCATGAGATCTCTGCTAGCTTTTATCTCTGGCCATTAATTCCTCAGAGTCATTACAGTGGCTTCTTCCTCATATTCAGCCAGTGCTCATACACTCCGTCAAACCCATGACACTGACAAATTAACTGTAAAACTCCCATCATCACCAAATGGAGGTTACTTTGAAATCAGCTCATATCCACACATCACGCACAGTTCGAGTCTCAAGACATGCAGCAAAGTCTACTTTTCAATAATCTACTGATTGTTGGTGCAAACCTACTGTAATGCTTCATTTTTTTAAAGAGTACAGACTTATGGTTGAATTTAAATTAAGCTGATTATCTTTGGACTGACCCAAGTCATGATGGAGAGAATATGCAAACTCCACATGGTTCAGCCAGGACTCGAACCAGGGCTCTTTTTGCTGGGACGTGACAGTGTTACCCACCATGCCATCCAAGAAATGCATCATATGACAGAAAGAGCAAAAGTTGAAGGCATCATAAAATTGGTGATACCAGCGGAATTTTATTCGATTCTTGAAGATGGCTAAGGACTCAGCTGCTCGGATTGAGTTGGGGAGGTCATTCCACCAGGAGGAACATTTAATTTAAAAGTCCGTAAAAGTGACTTTGTGCTTCTTTGGGATGGCACAATCAAGCAATGTTCACTTGCAGAACGCAAGCTTCTAGAGGCACATAAGTCTGAAGTAACAAATGTAGGTAAATGGGTGCAGAGCCAGTGGTAGTTTTGTAGGCAAACATCAATGCCTTGAATTTAATGCGAGCAGCTATTGGAAGCCAGTGCATATTGATAAACAGAGGTGTGACATGTATTTTTTTTTTGGCTCATTTAAAATTTATCTTGCTGCCGCGTTCTGAATTAATTGTAAAAGTTTGATAGAATTGGCTGGAAGACCTGCCAAGAGGCCATTGCAATAAGAGCTTTAATAAGGAGTTGTGCAGACTGGTAGTGTGAGTTACAGTGGGTAACTGTTGACAATTGAGTGCGTTGACTAAAAGTAGACAGTGGTAATGACCAACACCTGTCGCTGATTTCCTGGAGGATCATAAGCGACCATGCCCACACACACACACACACACACACACACAAACACACACACACATTCATTCATAAAAAAAAAACACATACACAGTGCAAGGGATCGTCAATGAATTCCTCAACCGTGACAGTACCTCTCCCTCTAGGAGCGCCTCTTGGAGCTCCCAGAGGAACCTACCTGTTGATAGTAATCATCAATAAGGGACTAATCCAGAATGTCCCTAGCAGGAACCCAACTTCTCTCCTCTGGACCGTAACCCCCCAGTCCACCAGATACTGAAATCCGCGTCCCCTCCTTCTTGAGTCCAGAATTCGATTTACTGAATAAGTGGGTTCCCCATTTATGAGTCGCTGCGGTGGGGGAACCGGGGCTGGCGGATTAATGGGTGAATAAAATACGGGTTTCAATTTGGAAACATGGAACAAGGGATGAATTCTTCTGTACGCAGGAAGTTAAAGGTGAACTGTCACCGGACTTATGATTTTTCTAACAGGAAATGGGCCAATGAGTTTGGGAGCTAGCTTATTAGAAACGGAACGGAGTGGAATGTTCTTAGTAGAAAGCCACACTTTGGAACCGACGACATACACGGGAGGTCTTGACCGGTGGCGATTGGCCTTAACCTTGGTGCGCGCCCTTACTTGGAGCAGAGTCTCACGGGCTCTGGTCCATGTACGGTGACACCTCTGAACAAAAGCGTGGGGCGGAGGGGACCGTGAATTCGGATTCCAGACTAGGAAAAATAGGTGGCTGGTACCGTAAGCTACTCTCAAACGGAAATAGGCCCGTGGATGACACAGGTAGCGAGTTGTGAGCGTACTCCACCATTGAGAGTTGTTGACACCAAGAGGAAGGATTCTTGGTGGCAATACATTGCAACATTCTCTCCAAATCTTGGTTGGCTCTCTCGGTCTGCCCGTTGCTCTGGGGATGGTAACCCGAAGATAGACTGACAGTGGCCCCAAGTAATTTACAAAATTCTTGCCAAAATTTGGAGACAAATTGGGATCCCCTGTCAGAGACCACGTCCATCGGGAGGCCATGTAACTATGTGACTAGGGGCGAGACATGTGCTGATGACGCCATATTTTCAGAAAATGTACGGATTCACGTCCAGATGAACTGCAAAGTCGGCGTTTTCAAATATATCCACTCTGGGACCCAGTTTCAAAACATCGGTTTCACTCTTCCAAAATGCCAGATCCATGTGGACGAAAAGGCCTATCCGCTAAAAAATTTGTAAGCCGAAAAAAAAAGGACAAAAATAAAAATCTCAGACACCCTATCAAACGTCATTGGATAGTGCAGGAAGGAAGAGGAAGAGGAGGAGGAAGCGGCGCGTCATGACAGACCTTCAAAGAATAATAAAGATAAAAATGTTTTATTTTTGTTCTTGTACTATTTGATTGTTCTTGTAAATACATAATGTACATAATACATTTCTATAGTTTGTATGTTAAAAATCTATATCAAAACCTATATTGAAACATATATGTTTATATAGGTTTTTTTCCATGTGGGAACTTACATGTAAACCATGTACAGTGCAATATAAATGTGTACATTCTTAAAATAAAGGATCCAAAACTGTTTTCACTGTGTGTTTTCACTGCCATTTTGGGTTCCCTAAAGAACCTTTCAGTGATCAGTTCTTAAAAGTATTTTTTTTTTCTTAGTGTGAAGAACATTTTAGCAAATGTAAGATTTTCCACTGTAAAGATGTTAAAAGTTCTAGTAAAGAACCTTTATTTTTCAGAGTGCAGTTGGTGAGATATATGTTGGTGGCTGTTATTTTTACTCAAGATTTCAGGAAGCTAATTCTCAGCTTTATGTTAACGTTGAGAAGAAAACCTCCAATGGCATGTTTCTATGCGTTATACACGGCAATTACACACTGCTCTCATGCTGTGCTGCCTCTCACAGGTCTCAAACAGCTTCTTGCTGATTTCGTAATGTTTTTTGCATTGTGAAATTCTGTTCAAAACATGCCATGTAAACTGATGTTTTCCCAGGAGTGTTTAGCATCTGCAATCAGATTGATTTAAATAAATGCTCTGGGTTCAACACAAGTCAAGCTCAATCAATAGCATTCGAGGCGTAATGGTGAGCATTTCAGCAAACAGTTTTGACTCGACCTCTATATGTTTTTACTGTAATGATGCTGGTTCAGCTTATGCTGTAGCATTCTGAAATAATCTATGCCCGTAAACATGTATTTGAGTCAACGTCAATCCTCTTCTCAATCCAAACTCTCGAGTTCCAGAAACTTCTGATGTCTTTCAAAAGGCCACATGTAAGATCGTGGAATCACGCACAACTTCTTCTTCATTAGAGTCGACACAGTCGCTGAACCGGTTTCTCTCGGCTGTGTTCTCGGAGGGTGTTTTGTACGGCTCTATCTGCCGTCATGCGGCTCGCTTCGATGATTTCATCTCCTTTTCCTCCTCCTCTTTCTCCCCTCTTGACTCTAATGAGCGATTGTTCGCAGCCTGATAAAATTAAAGTGCACGCTTCACTGCTTTGCACAACAGGTGTTTTGTGTTTTTGACACCCCTCCCTGGTGCCAGTGCCGAGCGGAGAGGTACAGGAAGGGTCTTTTGATGCTAATGTGTTCTGCAATTTGATGTTCTAGTTGCCTGACATGCAAGAGAAACTGTATTCCACTTGCTTGTGGTGCAACATTCACATTTATTTGATTTATTTACTTTCACTTCATTAAACACAAATGTAAAGCAGTTTTGGGAACTCATGCACTGGCACTGTTTATGGTCCATTGTCTTTTCTCATTGACACGCAAAAACAGGGATGGACTAGGACTAAAAAATGGTCCTGGACTTTTCTAGTCTTTCCTGGCGTGCACGAAAACATTTCACACTCTTTAACACTTCTGAATCTTCACGCAGACAGCAATGAACAAACACTACTAAATGCAAATGATATAATCTTTGCATAGTTAATGGGCAAATTAATAGGCATATCAATGAGGAGAACATTTGAAATTATAATCAGAGAAGAGACATTTATCTACCTTGATCAAATCCATCATCCATCACTGCACAAACATTCTTCAAAAGAGCTAATAAGACAAAATAAAGCCTCCCGTATCAGACGTGACTCACTCAGGTGTGGGAAACAGAATGAAGCTATAACACCGTTTTAATAAACTTCATCCTCCTCAGTCAAGTGTTACACAGAATTACGGGTGAAATATAAAACAGCTGCCAAGCGTGTGCTATAACAGCTCGACTCGACCGTCAGCGGAGGAAGTTTGTGCTGCATTCATCCGTCTTTGATTCCTGGAACGAATGATTTCATTCTGAGCCTGATGAAGCCCCTGTATCATTAACAATAAAACAGGCCATTAAAACTGTGTTTCCCAGGAGAATCAGAGCTGAGAGACCAAACAATCACTTTGTTCTCAGAATCAGATCACATGCCCACCGCGTCTGAGAAAGCTGTGCGTCCACCTTCATCTCGTCTGCGTTTATATTTGTTTGTATGTGTGTATGTATGCGAGTTTGTCTTTTTTATAAATGTACACATGTATATTTACTACTTATTGTTTTGCTGTTTGCTATTTATTTATTGTTGTCTGTGATTTGTCTTTATTGTTAGCTGTTTGATGTATTGTGAGGTTATCTTTAAACTTTTATTTGTTTATCTACTGTTATTTTGTTTGAAAACGAATGCTGTTTAATGTTATTGCTGAATTATTTTCAGTAACTCATCTCTCTTTTCTAAATTCCTCGTCATGTAGGTTATTCAGTAAATAATGTATTAAAATAATCATCTAAACAGCTTGTGTGAGTATGAGAACCGCATCAGAACAGACTGTGACCCAAAATACACAACAGGGTGTCAGACGTGAGTCTCTCCGGACTTTCCCTTTTCTCAAACGGTCTGAGAGTGAGTCACAGGTCAAAGATCGTCAATGTTTTTGCAGAAAAGGGCAGAGTGCTTCCAGCAGACAGCTGCCTCTTCATGACGTTAACTTTACCCCGCGCTCATCTCCCTTCCTGCTGCTCTTTTCTCTCTCTGCTATAGCTGTATTGATCCATTAGTGTAGGGCCAGTAGAGGTTAATGATGTGAATATTGATCTAAATTAAGAGTTTTACTCTCTGCAGGTGTTGGTTTGACCCCTGCAGCTGCTGCCAATGCTCTGAGACTCTCTCTGACCGCCGCCGGCTGCGTTCATTATCTCATAAGAACTGTGTAGTCGACTGCATTTTTAAAGTAAGAGAGCTGATTACTTCAATTAGAGGAACTGGCTTTACACCATACGCATTCATCAAGAGGAAAAATAAGTAAATTACAGCCTTTGTGAATGAAATTTTGGTTCCCACTTTGCACCCCAAATCATCACAGACTGTGGAAACTTAACACTGGACTACTGTGAGTTTTGAATGAATTTTGCTTGACACTCCTCATAAGGCTTTGGTTCTCTCGGTTGGTTGTGCTTTTTCCTTCCACTCAACTTTCTGTTAACATGATTGGATACAGCACTCTGTGAACAGCTTCTTTGGCAATTAATGTTTGTGGCTTCCCAGATAGCAACAGACTCCGGGGCGAATCCGCTTTCAAGTCGCCTGGTCTGCTCTACGCTCGGATTCAATTTCGACAACGCGCACAGAATATGCCCCGCCTCCGCTCAGCGCACTGTCAGTTTGCGGACTCATCACAGACGCTGGGCAGATTCACTAACCGGACGCGCCTTTTTCAATTATCGTCGTCACAGACTGAATCCTTCTCCTCACCGTGGAAAAGCTGGAGCCGACAGGTCGGTGAAGACTGAACACGGTAAGAATAGTTAAAATATACTTTATTTGAACAGTTTTATCCAGTAACTTTACCGTTAATTGATTTTTTTTGAATGTTTGTAATTTTAAAAAATGACTGTGGCCAAGTTAGCTCTTCAGAGTCATTAGCGCTAACTTAGATTTGATTAAAAAGTAATTTGGCAAATAACCTTTTGAGTAAAATGCTATTTGGACATAATTTCTTTATCTTTTTGGGAGGGGGCGATTTAATAAGCTTTTTAAATAAGGTTTTAGTCCAGAGTGACCTAAACGCACATTTTCACTCCTTTCAAGTAAAATAGCAGGCAAGCTAATGTTAGGCCTAAAGTTATCTGTATTTTTCACTGAACTTCTAACGTTAGTTGTTTTAGTCTGTTTTTTTTTTTTTTTGTTTACATATGATATGACTATTCTCCACTTAATGTAATGTTGTTTCAGATCATTATTTCATATCATATTAATTCATAATTAATAAGTTACCATGTGTGTAAAAATGAATAAGTGTGTGTGTGTGTGTGTGTGTGTGTGCGTGTGTGTGTGTGTGTGTGTTCTGTTGTAGCTTACAACTCATTCAAGTGCCACCAGTGTGTTTTTGGAGTATTTCTTCTTTCTATTTCATCTTTCATTTGAGGAAAGTAAGATTAAAAACTGTTTTAAACTTGATTTTGTCAAATACTGATAATGGTCCTCAACTACAGCTTTTAACGTGTAATAAATGTGCCATTTCAAAAGATTCATACCATCATTTCTTACCATATTAGTTCATAATTAATAAGTTACTGTTTGTGTTTGTGTTCTGTTGCAGCTTACAGCTCATTCAAGTGCCACCAGTGTGTTTTTGGAGTATTGCATCTTTCGATTTCCTCTTAAACGAACATCTGAGTAAAGTAAGATTAAAAACTGTTTTAAACTTCTTTAGCCAGCTATTTTGTCAAATACTGATAATAAGGGCTGGACGATTAATCATAGTACTTGAAACCCGAAATTCAGAACCTCTAACCGACGCAATTGATGTAAAACACAGAGACGGCGCACGAGCAGTGAGCCTTGCGTCTTCACTAAACTCTGTCAGTTGTATGTGTTTTATGGTTTATGTGTATTAGCCTATGGTTTGCCAGTTTAGACATTCAAACGATTATATGATCCGATGTGTATTATATCGAGCTCGGTGCTCATGCTCAATAATTGAGGTAAAATGTGTAATTAATTAAGGTTTTGATTTTAGGTCATAATTGTCCAGCCCTACTTATAATGGTCCACACTACAACTTTTAACATGTAATACACGTGCCATTTGATTTCAAAAGATTCATACAAGGTTAAAAGTTTAAGCTGTTTCTTAGGTTGTGTTTGTTATTGGAAATGAGATTTGCATTATATATGACACTGTGGAAAGCAGTGATGGAGTGTACATAGTATACAAAGAATTTTCAGAGATGTTTTTGTTTAAAAACCTACTTTTTACAGGGGGATTTTACAGGATAGGGGAAGCTCAAGGAACGTCCCACTGTGAGCACCCAGCAGTAGAGTTCTTCAGAGCTTCATTGTTACCTTCAGTGTTTTGAACAGTTACAATAAAATAAAGGTACAAGGTTACTATTTTAGATAAATGTTTTTTAATTGTTTTTGTTTTTATTCAAATAATCTACTTGTTTTTATTTTTCTATTAAAAGAAAATTAAATGAAATCCAGTTTCTAGAAAAAAAAGAAGAAAATAAGCAGTGCAACTGTTAACAAAAAAATGTTGCTCAAATATTTACTCTTCTTAATGTTGTAAAGTCTTATTTTTCATTAAATAAAAAAAATGGTACAATTTATGGTTGCATTTCATTTTCTGTAATAATTCTATTCAATACCTATTAATGTACATAAATAATTAAACTAAAAATAATAAAAGTAATTACAGATTGTAAATACATTTACAGACTATTTTATAGTTTTATTGTAACTGGCTAAAGTTCTGAATGATTTCATGTTTTATTAATAAAGGGAGACATAAAATATTAAAGCTTTTATAGAGCAATCCAGTCTATCTGATGTTGGTCCATTTAGATTTTAAATATTTCTGTGTAGCGAGTCGTGGCCAGAATACTAGTTCTAGAGTGATCTGAAAGGTATCCAGACCAAATGACCCACTTAATAAGCGGGTCCATATTATGAAGCGGGTGCTTCATAAAAGGCTCCTGATCAGATCCGCGGCGGATGAACTTCCTTATCAGCTTATCTGATCTGAATCCACAATCCTTATCTGTTCCGGATCCGCAGCGCTGTGCAAGTAGACTCTGTTCCGGACCCGTTTTGCGGATCCGTTCTGGAGCTTGTGATACCTCTGGGGCGGATCCGTTGCGGAGTCAGTTTGCAATCTGGGTTACCCTCCTTGTGAAGGATGTCAATGATTGTCTTCTGGACAACTGTCAGATCCGCAGTCTTCCCCATGATTGTGTAGACTAGTGACCCAAACTGAGAGACCGTTCTGAAGGCTCAGGAATTTCAGGAAACCTTTGCAGGTGTTTTGAGTTGATTACCTGATTGACATGTCACCATATTCTAATTTGTTGAGGTGCACCTGTCTGTTCTATTTTCTTTTTCTTTTTGTATTTGCTTGGATGTGCAAACATTAAGGGAATGTTCAATTTGTATTATTTATTAACGTTTCAGGAAAATGAGTATAAGTAATGTTGTTGTGCTATGAACAAAATGATGTTCTATGGATGTTCTCATTATGTCATGAAAACGTAATATTTTCTGTTCGTTAAAAAAAGTCCCGATTTTTAAAAGGTTGTGTGAACATTAACAGAACATTTCATTTGAAGATGTCATGAGAACATTACAACTATAATTTGGCTTTATAAAGATTGCAATTGTTAATGTAATATTAATATATAAAATTGCTCTCTTTAATAAATTGTCCTCTATCTGCCAAATGCAAAGCTTAAATTCAACAAAACTTAAAACAGAAAGACTACGGGACATTCTGAGGACACACACCAAATTGTGCCCAATTCTGCTCATACTGTAGATGGCGATACAACAGAAAAACATGTGTCATTATGCAGCCGAATGATCAATAAAGTTGATAATTGGTGTGTATCTTCTTTGGGGCAAATGCATGGATAAATAAACAAACATGGATGACAGCAGTCAATCACATCTCCGCAGCACATAATGTCAAATCTGAAAGGTCCACCAATGATTTCATCAGGTTTTCAGCAGATAAAGGAAGTAAGACTAAAGATGTCCATCAGAGCATAACGGATCCTTTTACTGTAAGTCTCATAGTTTAGACTTTCTGCAAATGGTTCCATAGCTTCTCATTTATTTAAATAAATGCAGAGGAGGATTTACTCAAAACATTGGCTCGGTGTTTCAGATGCAACATGTTTTCCACTTCATTTCATTGCTTGACAGTTCCCTTCTGTTTTAAAAGCACAAGACACATTGAGACGAGGCAATCATTGACAAAACAATTAGTCTAGAGATCTAATGTCTCACAGAGCTCTGACAGATCATGCTCATAACTCAGAAACATGGCGCTGGATGCACACACAATCAAACGCTCAATTATAGTGCAGTCTGAGTCTGTCTAGACGCCATGATGCTGGACGAACCGTACAGAGGTCCAGAGAAATCAGATGAACCTTAACAATGACACATTGATACGCCAGCGTTTAGCGTCATCCATAAAGACCCCCGGCTGATCAATGGGAATATGAGAGCAATGTTAAAGACCATCCACATGAACGATTGCATCTTTATGTTAAGCTTTAAATGGGTTTCACTGGACAGAGAGAGACGGAGGATGCATTGACAGATTATTGAAAATTAATGCACCGAGGATGTAATGAAACCACAACATCATTTTCAATAATTCAATGGTCTGGACTCACAGGAATTTGCCTTGAAAGTGTTACACAGGACTCAGTTTTACATAAAACTATTTACAGTTTATTTTAATCAATATTAAAAATGCATAAGTATCCTTTTCTTATTCTGTAGTAACAGAAGTGTGTGTTTTCCTCGTGATTCTCACACACAAAGCCGTGTGTATGTAGCAGCAGACATGTCATTCCCATCTAGCTGTGCTGCATCTCACATAATCCAATCATTTAGACCTAGATCAACATCCCGTGTCTGTTTGTGGTTAATTTGGTAATCAGTCCGGATCAGACGGATACTGAACGTTATCCCTCAGAAATCCTCGTTACATTTCTGTCGCATGAGTAATGAGATTATGATCAGGGAATAAAATGAAATGATTCAGACGCTCAAATGAAAGACGGAGCGGGACGGAGCCATCAATTAAAGCTCTGTAATGTTTTCTGAGGAATAATGAAAAGTCCCTGTTTATGCTCTCAAACACTCAAGTCTACAGCACATATTAGCTCAGTCTGTTAAACATTCACGGCTTGTTTTGTGCTGCTGTTCTCTCCGTGAGGAAGCGTTGGTTTAGTGTGGTGTTGGGATCCATCCCTCAGGGTGAAGCCGGCGCGGATCTGAGCTGCTGTTTAAAACAAACGGCCTTTAAAACACATCTGAGCTCCAACCGTTCACAGTTTAAGAGGTGCTTAGCCATCTGTAGACACATCCGCAGCCCTCCGTGTGTCTCTATACTGACTGTGGACTGAGGGAAATATATACTAGCTTCTGTTATGAGTGTGTGAGTGTTAATAAACCTTACATTAGTAAATATTCATTTTCTTAACGTGCATTCAAGAGCTAATAAAGTTATTTCAACACTAAAAGCATGTGCTGAAATGCCATTATTGTTCATTAAAGATGATAATTCATTCAACCACTGTTCATATAAGTGCAGTTCACATTACAAATACAAACATTTATATAAACGCTATAAACATGCACAGTTGTGATGGTCACTTGTAAGTGCTGTTAACTGATTTAATAGCATTCTTAGGAGCTTAAAACATTCATTTAGATGCTTCGTACAAGAGCTATAACTGCTCTTACTGATGGGATTTAAATTAAGTTTATTGGCTCTTGTATAAATGTTAACCCTGCTGTTTCTAAGTGAACCATGTAGTATTGCCCCGCTCTATCCGCCAAATACAGCTATGAAGATATAAAGACACTAAACATTCACATCACTATTCTCTGTAAAGCTACTTTGAAAGAGCCTAATGTTTACTGTGAAAAGTGCTGTAAAAAAAATCATGATCATATCGCTTGAATAGGGTGTTTGAGGGGACTTTTATTGTGTAATGCACCGGAAGCACGAAACGCGCGTGACGCCCTTGACCCCGGAAGCCGGAAGGGTGTGCGATCATGGCGGACTCACGGAGCGTCGTGCCAGTTTTGCCCAAACATTCGTACTGGTTTGATTTCTGGACGTTTCTGCTGTTCGATGTCATTCTTTTCCTCATCATTTACTTCGTCATTCCCTGAGCGGTGAGTGACGACACACGCGGAAATCACGTGACCACGACACACGGGCTCATGGACACGCACAGCTTTTCTTGACAACACAACACGTATAGTAAATAAATAAATGAATGAATGAACAGAACTTCACTGATGTATTTAAAAGACGAGCATATGCTGCTGTATTTCCCCGCAGTCTGTATAATCAGAGACAGGCACACATAACGTTACATCTAAAAGTATTTTGCGCAACAGATGTATTTAACAAGTTACACTTATGAGAGAAATAGAAACAAAACTGCTTCTTTCTTTGTTTTGTGTTTTTCTTCCTCTCCAGTCTAGTGCTATAACATGTACTTTTGATCCGTGCTATTTTAGTCTTGTTTATGAACAGCAGATCTATTAGTATTTTGAATTGGCTGTTATTTTATGGGCATCTTGTGTGCTTGTGTCATTTATTTATTTCTGAATGTTGTTGTTGATGTTGTTCGTGTGTTGGTTTCTCAGGTCCTGAACACTGCTCTACTCACAGCCTGAAATGCTTTTAATAACCTGAAGTGTGAAGCCGTGCCTTGATGTTCCCGAATCACTCACATCACAAGAAGATGCATCTTCATCAGTCTGCAGGCTTTATATCATCCACATATGACCAACAATACATAGCCATTGAAGACTGTGTTGGATGCATGTATCAAAACCTGAATAATTAAATCAGTGTGACTTTTAACTGTTGTTGTTGTATTTCTCGTATGAAACAGAATAGATTAAAACACACCAGAACAACAATATAAGAAATGATTAAACTTACTGAATAAACCTTCCACAAAATGACCAATGAATGCAGTTGTGCTTATTTTAATGAAGTCAGTCACACAGTGAGGAAGAGTCACCTGTTTTTAGGATCATTTACTTGATATTTATTTATTTGATTATAATATTTTATATTAATGTCACCAAAAAAAAAAAAAAAAACTAGTATTAATTTGTGTATTTACTTTATTTCACATTTAAATTCTTTGTTGCTATTGTTAAACTGTAATTTGTTCATTTGAATGAAGAAAAAGCAGTGAATGAGAATTAGGAAACACAATAACCATTGGGAAGCTTTACAGTAAATAAATGAAAACTAATTGGATGAAATTTGGTTCTTTGTAATGTTAAATTAAGAAGTAAACTTGTATTTCTAAACCTAAGAAAATCTAAATATAAGATGTACTGCTGTAGCACAGTGCAGACTCTTAACTGAGAATTATGGGAGTTTAAAAAAGCAAAATAAATAAGTGAACATTAAACATTTGAGGGAGGACTGTTTTTAGTGGTCAGGAAAACCATTATGCAATAGATGTTGAATAAAACAGCTTGAGTGTCAGATGAAAGCAGGCCGTGTTTTGTCGTCTGTCCAGCAGCAGCGAGCGCGACTCTGGACTCAAACACTTCCTGAGGCTGAATTACACCCGAGCCGCTCGATATAACTGCTGTTGTGACCTATTGTGTTGTCTGGGGTCTTGGGGCATCAATTATTCCTCACCGGTTCTATTGGCTGGAAGAACGAGAGCAGGCCTGAAGCAGAGCGAGGGCAGGACATGAATGAAGGGGCCGTGAAGCGCTCCATCATGTGCTTTGTGTTTGTGTCTCACTGGGGTCCATCTCCAGAAATAAATCAAGAGACACACGCACAGAAGATATAAAGGGCTCTCGGCTGGTCTGAGATCAGCGCTGTTTGTTCTGCCAACTTTTACTGAGCTTTTAGTGGATCGTTTCTACATGGACTTGTCATGTACGAACAAATAAATAGCATTCTTTTCTCACCCGATCAGAACCAAACCAGCGGAGAACGATTCTCTGAAGAGTTAATATCAATAATTATAAAAAAAGGTTGAACTTTTCTCTCACTGCATCTAAACGAAAACTCAAAACTTCACAACATCAAGTCAACTCATGCATCGTATGATTCTTAACAAGCATGCAACATTTTATGGAGATTGGATACAAATTGCACTATAATAGCTATATAGCACTAATATCTAAGTGCATCTTAAATTAGAATGTCTTGGAAAGTTCATTTATTTCTTTGAGTCTTTACTCATTTTCAAAAAAACATCTAAAGCAATTCACCAATTAACACTAGCACTTATCTTCTCTATTCTAATCTATTATTTTCTTATATAAAAAAAAAAAAAAAAAAAAAAAAAAAAACATTACTAACATTACTTTCTCATTTGTAAGTTGCTTTGGATAAAAGTGTCTGCTAAATGATTGCATGTAAATGTAAAACCACACTGTTTTCAGTTTTCATTGCTTTGCACTGGTGAGGGTGACCCGTGGTCCTGTGTGGGTTTGTGCGTCACATTCACAGCTGCTTCAAATCCTGAAATGTGTGTATGATTGCAGTTTTGTGTCCGAGCCGAAATCCAGCGTGTGTTTATGGGATGAACCGGGAAAATCCTGCCTGACCCAGAAAGCCTCTCTCTCTCTTTCACTGACGAGTTTGACAAAAATTATCATTTCTTGCGTTTTTTAATGGCTTCCAGCTAAAGCATGACAACTTATATGGAAATACAAAAATGTGTTAATTAGTCCATTTCCCCGTTACCGAGCTCAGACAGATAGCATCGGCCTGTTCTTTATCTGACGTCTGCTTGCAAGAACTTCTCTCTATTTTTTTCTTTTTTTGTTCCGGAGATAAGGCGTTTAATTTCAGAGATTACTTTTTTGATGAGAAATGAGAAGGAGAACAAAACGTGAGATAATTTTTGTCATCTGTGATCTTATTTAGTCTGTATTTTATACCATGAGGCTGGAGATGATGAGGTTTTGATGGTCTTATCGGCTGCTGCTGGTCTCTTTTATGTGGGTCATTTGATTATTTTGGATCAGAGTTATCCTCAGTAATCATCATGTCGTGCGCTGAAATCCTAGACAGTGTTTCTGTCCTTCAGAGGTGTGTACAATCACACAGACATGCAGGACGCTTCTCCTCAGTGATGAAAGCAGCGTTTAACCCAAACACTGGGTCATCATTTACTCACCCTCGTATCAATCAGAACACAAGAACAGTAGATCACATTCAGTTACTGCACACACAAGAACCAATGCCTTCCTTACACATTCAGCTTTGGCAAATACAGGACACTAGTAGCAACTTAACCCATACTGAAAAATGTATTTTTAAATTATATATATACATATATACACAAAATATAAATATATGTATAAATATATTTAACATTATCAACTGACAATAAATGTATTTTTGATCACTAGTAGATTATTTCATCGACATGTTTCTGTATTTTGCTTACTACATGTATTTCCTTTTTAAAATTACAAACCCGATTCCAAAAAAGTTGGACACTGTACAGACTATACAGTGAAAAAAAAGTAAGTTGATTTTAAATTTCATGGCATCAACACATCTAAAAAAAGTTGGGACAAGGCCTTGTTTCCCACTGTGTGGTATCCCCTCTTCTTTTTATAACAGTCTGCAAACGTCTGGAGACTGAGGAGACAAGTTGCTCAAGTTTGGGAATATGGATGTTGTCCCATTCTTGTCTAATACAGGCTTCTAGTCTTAGGTCTTCTTTGTCTCATCTTCCTCTTTATGATGCTCCAAATGTTTTCTATGGGTGAAAGATCTGGACTGCAGGCTGGTCATTTCAGTACCCGGATCCTTCTTCTACACAGCCATGATGTTGTAATTGATGCAGTATGTGGTCTGGCACTGTCATGTCGAAAAATGCAAGGTCTTCCCTGAAAGAGACGACGTCTGGATGGGAGCATATGTTGTTCTAGAACTTGGATATACCTTTCAGCATTGATGGAGCTCATCTTTCCAGATGTGTAAGCTGCCCATGCCACACACACTCATGCAACCCCATACCATCAGAGATGCAGACTACTGAACTGAGCAACGATAACAACTTGGGTTGTCCTTGTCCTCTTTAGTCTGGATGACATGGCGTCCAGGTTTTCCAAAAAGAACTACAAATCTTGATTCGTCTGACCAAAGAACAGTTTTCCACTTTGCTACAGTCCATTTTAAATGATCCTTGTCCCAGAGAAAAGACCTGAACTTCTGGATCATGTTTAGATATGTCTTCTTTAGGAAGTATTCCTGAGCCCATGTTGTGATCTCCATTACAGTATCATTCCTGTATGTGATTCAGTGCTGTCTAAGGGCTGAAGATTGTGGGCATCCAGTATGGTTTTCAGGTCTTGACCCATACACACAGAGATTGTTCCAGATTCTCTGAATCTTTAGATGATATTATGCACTGTAGATGATGATAACTTCAAACTCTTTGCAATTTGTCTCTGAGAAACTCTTTTCTGATATTGCTACACTATTTTTCGCCGCAGCATTGGGGGAATTGGTGATCCTCTGCCCATCTTGACTTCTGAGAGACAATGATGCTCTGAGAAGCTCTTTTTATACCCAATCATGTTCCCAATTAACCTAATAAGTTGCAAATTGGTCCTCCAGCTGTTCCTTATAAGTACATTTAAACTTTCCGGCCTCTTATTGCTACCTGTCCCAACATTTTTGGAATGTGTAGCTCTCATGAAATCCAAAATTAACCAATATTTAGCGTGACATTTAAAAATGTCTCACTTTCTGTCTCTATTTTCTATTGTGAATAAAATATAAGTTTATGAGATTTTGGAATTATTCCATTCATTTTTTAAGAGTGAGTTTAGAAACCAAAGTTTTCCCGCTGGCTCTTCATCCGTCCGTGAGTCACGGCGCTCCAGTGCAGTCAGTGGTGTGTGTTTCCAGTCACACCGTTTGGGATTTTATATTGTCTCTGATTACAGGAACAGATGAGCAGTGACTGTGGTCTGTCTGTTCACTCGTTCACTCCGGAGAACTGCAGGAAGCCTGACGCTCGTCTGATGATCACAGGATTGATGTAATTGTGTGGAGGCAGATGTTAGATGAAATAAAAAGGGATTGTAATTTTATTACATTTCATTATTATTATTATATATATATATATATATATATATATATATATATATGAATGGTTGTTAAATTCCTGATAAATTTATGTTTCATGATTTCATTTAATCAATTTAATCAAAATTTTATTGTTTCAGAATGTAATTTTGGAAAATAATAATGTAAAAATATAATATGTTGTTTGGTAAATGTTGAATAAGTTGTTTAATTGTATATGTTTAATAATTTCAAATAATTAGATGATTTATAATTACTAACATTCAATTTAAGCATTAAAACAAAATCCTGAAAATTTTCAATGAAAAAAAAAAACAGAATATGGAGAAAGTCAAAAAATAAAATGTAATATGCAACACATAAATAAATAAAATAAAACACATTTCAAATGTAATATTGGATAAACTTTTAATTGTGTAAATTTACAGATGTTAATTGATCATGCAGGCTTTTTCATTGAAAATTAATTTAACCATTAAAATAGAATTTTAATTTAAAATAATAATAATTAAATAAAATAAATCAAATGGAATATGTGAAAAAATAAAACCGATTTCATAAGTCGTTCCTCGCTGTGTAAACAAGTGCGACTAGCATCATGTGATCCAGGACCAGCAGTGTTAGGGTTAACCCGGACTGACCGACTGACCAGTCAAGAGTTCAGAAGCTCAAACACACCTGAGCAGCGAGAGGAACACCTGCACTGAATGCTGGGTAATTGCAGTAGCTGCGCTGATTAGCTGATATTCAGAGCGTTTATCTGTGAAGCCAAACGCTGCTCTCCTTCACATTACAACAGAATCAGAGCAGAGACAGATGTTAGTCTGCATTCACCTTCTTTTTCTCCACAACCATGAATTTAACATCAAGATGCATTGATTTGAACATCAGCTGAATTCAACACAGTCAATCTCTTTCTCATTTCTATAACGCTAGATTAAAGCTGGAGGGTTTGACACTTCACACATTGTTTGACAGTTTGGGGAATCATTGTATTAAAAATAACTGTTTTACATTTCCCAGTTTTTTCTGTTGCGTCCTACATTTAACAGGCAACTTTCGTACCTGCATGATTTACAAAAATAAATAATACAGTAATATAAAAAAGTAATATAATGACTAGGTAAAAAGTAAAAGATATCATTGCATTTATTTATTTAGTTAGTTGTTTATTTTTTTCATAAACTGTTGACGATTCATCAAACTCAATAATTCAACCCTGTTATCAGTTATTATAAAAACAAACACAAAATGAATAAAATAATAATAATGAATAAAAAACTTCATTTTTGAGAAATGTATTTATCAGTAACTGCTAATTATATATTGTATAATTAATGCTCTAATATTTAATTGTGATGTTTCTTCAACATTTATTGTTAGAAAATAGCATTAATGCAAATATTTAATATTCAATTTCAATGTTTATTGTTGGAATATAAATTCTTAATAAAAGAAAATTACAATGTAATAATATAATATAATAAGGAAACCTGTTTTTTTATCATTAGTTAGTTTGGCAAAAGATTTGAGATTGGAGGCTCAGCTGAACTTCACAAGCTGATAATGAGTTAGGATCACATCACACAAACCGTGTTACTCTGTATAACAGTAGAGAGCTGTCCTTGCAACGCTAAGGTCATGGGTTCTATTCCCAGAGAAAGCAAGAAGTGATCATCCTTGAAAATGATCCATATCTTCTGGTTTCTGATGTCACTTTCCTAAAACAGAAGTGTGTGAATGATTGACCCTCAGACGGTTGGTTAGAGTCCTGATATCCATTGAGCTGTCGTGGCGTGTAATGTGCGGCGTGAGCCTGAACAGATGTTTATGCTCCTGCGATCTGCAACTTTGTTGTATAAAGTCAGTTTTATTAAGACCTGGTGGTAACGATGAGATGATGGTCTTCTGTCGGCGGGGGGTCGCTCGTCTCCACACACACCTCAGACTGAAACCACTACACCTCCATTTTATTATTGATGTTTGTTAACAGGATGAGCAGGCCGTCTGTTTATGCTCTTCATCATTTGCTTGCTTTATTACGTGCATGTAATGGGCTTCTGCGCTGTGACTCAATATAACACACCAAACCAGACGTGACACTGACGTTCTGCTCTTTTGTTTTCTGCTCTTTGTGCTCAACACAAACTAAATATCATACTGATATTATACTGATATTATACTGATATTATACCGATATTATACTGATATTTTACTGTATGTGCTGCATTTTATTAGAGGAGTCTGAAATTCACAAGTTTCCAACAATAAACATTCAACTTCAGAAGTGCACCAAATTATACATATTATATTAAATGCATACATTGTATATAAACACCATTTATTAACTAACAGTAAATTAACAGTATTACATATTACAACAAAACAAATAAATCAATTGGTTAGCCTTTATTTTAAGGTGTCTTTGTTACAGTGTAGATTAGTATTATTTAACTACATGTATTTACTATATGGTTAGGGTTACTTGCTTGCAATTATGCATTATTAGTTGTTATTATAATAGTAAGTACATGTCATGTGTAAAAAGGACACCTTAAAAGAGATGGTGGTGTCCAAAGATCCAAAGATTATTATTTTTATTTTTTAATTTTTTACCAGAGATTTATCAATTTAACAGACATTTGATGGGTTTAAAACAAAAACTTTATCTTAGGTAATTATTTATATACTATAGATTAAAGTTTTCACAATAAGAATAAAAATAAATAATTAAACCACAGTGCGTTTAATAGTATTTCAACAGCCAAGCTTTGAGATGTTCAGCCATATAATAATATAATAATATAATAATATAATAATATAAGCTTCACACGTGTTTGTGAATGTCGGCGGTTTCAGTAAAACTTCTTCATGGAACATTTTGGAGATTTTAGGCGTGACTCCAATCCCAAGTCTAACCATCATAAAGCATCATTTCAGCGGACTAAAACAAGAGCCAATCTCTCATCTGTCTTATGTGAAGAAACAGTTCTGCCAGGAGAAAAGATCACAACAGAGAAAAGATGAGAAACTCATGTCCTTTTCACCTTTTCCTTAATTCTAATTCTACTGCTTGTAATATGTGTATTATGAGCAAAAGTGTGAGGAATTGATGTGATGTGATATACGCATCTGACAAGCTGTCATTCCAGATACAGCTCTTTCGCTCACACCAACCTGACAATTACACATAATTATGAGAGCTGACGAGAGTGAAGGACAGGAACTAGCCATTAACTCTGTGTGTGTGAAATCACACTTACCTTTTCACAAGAACACACTGAAAACATTGATTTATTTTCCAGAGCACACACGAGAAATAAAACACACAAACACAAAATCCGGTCTGGAACTGAGTATGTGAGTGCAGCATCAATACAATACAATCTACACTGCAAGCCTACAATTATTAGCTTGAACAGCTCTTTCTGCCTCACTGGAGAGTCCTGGTCTGGTTGATAGCTCAGCGTTGGTGGTCTCAGGTTTGAGCCACTGTGGCCTTCAGATTCAGATCTACTCACAAAATTAAAATATACGGGAATATATCAACTTGTTGAATCCACACTGTGAAAGTCAACTGCGACCATTTATTTATACAATAGATATTATACCTGTCTTTTCATTTTTGTACGTTTATTTCGTAATGTATTATCATCATTATTATTATTACAGAATACAGCATCAACAATTTATCCATATAGTGTAGGACTTGGGTTGTGGATGGGGGGTGAGGGGCACTGACCCCCAAAAAACACTGAGAATCATTGTTTTAAACAGCGATTTGTCCTTTGACAGGCGGCTAAGATTCACAGGAGATGTGTGAACACCATATCAGGTCCATCAAAATTCAATCAAATGGACATTTCTATGAGATCCAGTTCTGGTACAGCTCTGTTTTTCAGTCATATGACCGTGTAGTGAACACATTTAATAACATCCATGCTAAATATAAGAAAGTTTTGACTTGAACAATTATAAATTGTAATAATAATCATATAATAAATAATGCATGAATATATTAAGACTCTTTGGCGTTGAAACCAGCGTCCCGACATCTGATTGGTGATTGTATGAATGAGAGACGGGAGCTGGAAAATCTGCATTATAAAGCAACAAAGGAGGGTTCATTTGTATAGCACTATTCACGATAAAAATCGTTGCAAAGCAGCTTTACAGAAAATTAAGTTTCTACAATATGTTTAGTAGCATTTTGTCAATGGTGACTGTTAGTTTATGTACATATGGCAGAAATGCATTGAAAAATTGACTGAGGAGTCGTGAGACGTGCGGATCCATGTGCGAGCTTGAGACGTGGTAGTAACAGGCATGGGTCAAACACTGGCTAACAGGTATATAGAGCGCAAGACAAAGACGATTGTGGGTTGCGTGGGTCTTCAATGAATTAATAATATCCAGACGGCTAAGCAAGAGGGGTAATCCAGTATCCAGAGCAAAGGGTCAGAACACGAGAAACAGGGCAAGGCAGGAAAAAGACTAAACTATGAAAACTATAATCTGAAATGAGACTGAAAACAAACACGGAATAGCTTGCTATCGCTAGGGGAGGGATAAGTGCAGAACAAGTATTCTAGGATCTACCAAAAGTCCAGTGTTTTGTGACCTTAAGGAGCATGATGGATTGTGGTATGGTATAAGACTAGTTAGTTACACAGAAGCTAAACCATTAAAGCCTTATTTTGTAACTGATAGGGAACTTAATAGGTAGCCAGTGCAGAGACTGTAAAATTGGGGTAATATGATCATATTTTCTTGACCTGGTAAGGACTCTAGCCGCTGTATTTTGGACTACCTGTAGCTTGTTTATTGAAGAAGCAGGACAACCACCTAGAAGTGCATTACAATAGTCCAGTCTAGAGGTCATGAATGCATGAACTAGCTTTTCTGCATCAGAAACAGATAACATGTTTCGTAGCTTGGCAATGTTTCTAAGATGGAAGAATGCAGTTTTTGTAACATTGGAAATATGATTTTCAAAAGACAAGTTGCTGTCTAATATAACACCCAGATTTCTGACTGTAGAGGAAGTAACAGTACATCCGTCTAGTTGCAGATTGTAATCTACAAGATTCTGTGTAGTGTTTTTTGGTCCAATAATTAGTATCTCTGTCTTATCCGAATTTAATTGGAGAAAATTGTGTGTCATCCATTCTTTTACATTTTTAACACACTCTGTTAGCTTAGATAATTGGGAAGTTTCATCTGGTCTCGTTGAGTATCATCAGCATAACAGTGAAAACTAATCCCGTATTTTCTAATAATATTACCAAGGGGCAACATGTATATTGAAAATAGCAGAGGACCTAGGACGGATCCTTGTGGCACTGCCAACAGTTCTTATAGCAAAGCCATAAAAATTCACAAGCATCGACAGTTTCAGACAATCTAAATCTCTTTTTATAATCTGCTAACAAACCCATCACTCAAACGCTGCATTTTCCTGGAAGCCATGGCAGTCAGGTAGAGTTAAAGCTAAAGGCTTTGATTTCACATAATGACCTTGAGTGTATCATATTCTACTATAGTTACCATCTGTAGCAGATGCTTACGTCTAAAATGCCAGTTTTCTGTTGATCCGTCCAGAATATGATTCTGTGAAATATGAAGCAGGATATTAGTGATGATCAGAGACATGTGTCTGTCAAACACAAACCACTGTAGCATCATCTTAACTTTCTGTTATCCTGCATCATTTCCACCAACACAATACTTCATCTGCAGGATTCCCACGGTTAGGACAATAGCTGGAAATCACTTAAACAACCAACTACAGTAACCCTAGGTCTACAGGTAACTTCACTAACAGATTAGTAAATTGTGTCAATAGCTACGAAATAAATTCACTTCAGCATACTTTTAAAAAGAGTACTTATTACATAAATAATATACTTTAAAAGAATATACTTAAGTGTGAACCATATAGTTACACCACAACAGATTAAAACATACTGTTTTAAAGTATGAACTTTATAGTAAAACTTTTATTTTGATGTTATTACAAAGGTCACTTGGTCAAAGTGCATTTAGAAACACTTTCATCACTATGTTTCCAAACACACTTAAGTACTTAAGTACTTAATCAAATGTCATTAATAGGGATGTTGGATGGCCATTTTTTCACAAGTTGGAGTGATTCTTTAGGGTCTTCATGAAATGCTTTGAAACATACTTTGGTTGAAGTTCCTCAGTGGTCATGTAAAACAATACCCAGTTTCATCTCTATTCACACTGAGCCGTTAAAATGATAATGAGCTGCTGCTGACCCCGCCCCTCTCTTCTGTGTGAGGTCAACACAGATGTGTGAATAAACTCTGGTCTTAGTTAAATAGCAAGTTGTCTATGCTGAAACTCATGACAAACGTGTTTTCAGTTCTTCTGAGCTGACAGAACACCAGAAACCTAACTAAATGCAAAAAAAGCTAAAGAGTTACCATTTAATCTGATTTCCCCTTTCCTAACGAGCGAGTTATCAGGTGTGATACAGCTGTTTTGCGTTCTGATTATAAGTTAAGACAGAGCATCTTTTGTCTGTCGTTATACAAACATTACAGACATATTTTGGTGTACAAACTGTATTGTTCATCAGTTAGTCATCTTAGCAATCGCCTAATGTACCCACCATTATTGTTTTATGTGATCATAGTTTAGCAGCTGAACTTTATCTTTTTATTATTATATAAGTGTTTGTGTATTTTATGTCATTATAAGAGCGGATTGGAACACTATATTATTGTTTTATGTAAAGGTGCTTTGTCAATGGTAGCTCTGGCTAAATGGCTCAGTGACTTCTCTCTTTGCCAATCAGAGCAGGCCTGGCCAGCTGACCAATCAGAGCAGAGTAGGCTTACGGAAGGGAGGGGTTTGCTCCGAACTTGCTTTGAACTAATCGTTTCGAAATCATTGGCAAATGACTCTAATATTAAATGAATATTCAATTCAAATGCCATATGACCATCCCTTAAACTCAAAGACAGTAGAAGTAATGATGAAATTACATATAAAGATATACTTAAGTCCTATCAAAACCTCTAAAGTACTGCAGATTGCATTTCATATCAGTTTTAACTATTATACACAAGTATCTGAAACTATAAAATTCAGTTCACACTTAGGTTTGTTCTTTAAAACTATATCATGATTTCTATAATAAGTACTCTTATAGTGTTCTATTTAACAAGGAAACATTCTGTAATGTCAGGACTGGATCTTCTAGTGAAATGATGTCACTTAATGAATTCACTTAATTGTGTTTTAACACAGATCTGTGTATTTGTGGACTCTAAAGCAGGAAAGCAGAGGAAAGAAAGTCGATTATCCGTGTAATACCCAGCTCTGGCGTCCCAGACCTCGTGTGTGTGCTGAAATAACAGAAACACACACAAACTTGCTGGTCTGATCGCTCCCAGCCAGAGTTTCCACACGGGGAAAATATGAAGTCATGTTCTCCTGAATTATGTTATTCCATGTCTAAATTGCATCCAATTTCTCACCATTATTTGACATGCTGTGTTTCCTTTGCAAACAAACGTGGCCACGACATAAACTCAGCTCAGAATGAGATCACTTCAAGAGAACCTGCTTAAAATACATTCATCTCCTAAAACCACAGAACCAACATCCATAAACAACAGTCCAGCGCTAATATGAAACAACAGAGCCAAATACTGAACATCTGAACTGAACGCCACCGGCATGTTATGTTTCTATGTTTTATTAAAGCTGTTTTTTCATTTTCCTTTTTTTTTTTTTTACCGTAAAGTAAGAAATCTCAACATACCATGGTATTTTTATAGTACTCCAAACAATACCAGGGTATGTAGGTCCAAAGAAACCATGGTAATACCAAAAATGGTAGTAAATGTCCTTGTGGGAAAAAAAAGTGTGCTTAACTGTATTTTATTTGTGCTAATACTGTACTATAAAACAGATACTATAGCATTAATGAAAAGGCCACTTAAGTGCACTTAATGCCACAGTGAATTAAAAAATATAAAAATTTTTACAACCTCAAAAATCTTTGAGCTCTCATTTCTGATGTTTTCTTAAGATTGCGAGTTTATATCTCATAATTATGACTTCATGATGACTTTCTATCATGCAGTTCTGAGAGGAAAAAAAGTAAATTGTGAGATGAAAAAGTTGCAAATTACTTTTTATTTATTTATTTATTTATTTATTTTATTATTATTATTATTATTTTTTTATTCAGTGGTGGAAACAAGCTTCTATACTTAGGCAATGGAAAATGACAAAAAAATTAAAAAAGTTCAGAAAAAGGCAGATTTGACCTTGGGTCAGAGGTTACAGGCATCTACTTCAGTAAATGGGTTTCTTTTGTAATTCAGACACTGATGGGTGGGTTTAATGTGAATAGTTTTTTCCAACAAGGCAGGCTGTGCACATAGACGTCCGTTCATATGTTCGTTAATGATCGAGTTGAAGAGTCTGATCTGATCTTGACCAGGCCTGCTTCCCTCGGCCCGTTGCTTCTTCCTTCTTCATCTACAGAAACACAGTAATTACGGTGTTAACTTTGGAATGTGCACAGAAGGATGTTCTGGCCGATCTATCAGAATATCAATCTACCGATCAGTTATTACGCCAGAGCTATATTTGAGTGTAATTAAAAACTGCACTAAGTGCTGTAATTAATGTCAGTTGTCAAGCGCTAAAAGCTTGTGCGGGGCGTAATGGCTCTGAGCGTCTGAGGGCCGTAGACCCCGAGCGCTGGAGACGCTGGAGAGAGATGAGAGGGCGAGCGAGTGGACGGGTGACTGGACACCGTCTCAAACCCTTCAGATCCCTGCGTGAGTCAGTTCAGTTCAGGATCATTGTGGTCAGACGTTCACAGTTCAACTGATGAACAACAAATATGTGACCGTCACCACATGAACGTTTCATGCTACTAATGCAAAATTAATTCTCCCAAATGTACTTTTAAAATGCTTTTTTGTGCCCACATTCAAAAAACACATTAAAATGATATAGACTTCTGGTCAAAAGTTTGTAATAATTAGTTTATTTTTTTATTTTTATGTTATTGAAAGAAGACTCTTCTGTTCACCAAGGCAGCACAACGGTGTTCAACACTGATAATAATCTTCATGTTTCTCGAGCAGTAAATCATCATATTATTCTGATTTCTGAAGATCATGTGACACTGAAGACTGGAGGAATAATGCTGAAAATACAGCGGAGCATCACAGATCTAAATTACACTTTAACACAGATTCACACAGAAAACAGCTGTTTTATATTGTAATAATATTTCACCATTTTTACTGTATTTTCGGTCAAATAAATGTAGCCTTGGTGAGCAGAAGAGAGGAAAAAATGTCTTGTTCCAGGCTTTTTTAGTTTTTTTGTGAAAATGGTTCCAGATGTGAGTGCCACCAGACTTCACCGCATGGTTTTCCATGAATTTACTGAATTTTCCCAGATCTGTCCAGCTGTAGAAGTTTGTCAGGACAGGTCAGTCACAGAAGGGACGCATGATGAATGAACTGTGAGTCCTGATGGATCCGGAGCTCAGTTTCTCCTCACAGTTCACAACAACAACAACAACAACAACAACAACAAACAACAACAACAACAACACCCTAAAAACGACGGAAGATCTGAGAGCCCACAGACCAGCACCACATCACACCAGTACTTGGATCCAGACTTCAGAGTCAAATAGAAACATTTTCAGAGTAAATAAAAAAAAAAAAAAAAGAAAAAGAAAAAAATCAGTTTTGCAAGCATATAAAAGCTTTTTATCTTTTAAGTAGTAATGAATCAAATTTACTTTTAAGTATTTGGTAACAATAAGTTGCCATTAGTTAATGATCAAACAATGTTAGTTAATGCAAATATAGTTGTTAATTCTTAGTTCATTTTAGTTCACAGTGTATTAACTAATGTTAACATGCACAACGTTCGCAATAACATTGACATACAGTATTTTAAGTACATATTCAATGTCTGAATAGAAAATTCATTAACAATTAGAATTTTTTTCAAAGTAGAGACAAAACAAATGAAATCTTCCACGCATCTGTTGGGTCTGGCACAGCCGAGTGAGTGTGTTTATGAGGTCATCGTCCGGCCCGGTCGGCCCTGATGATGTCAGCAGCTCTTTACGATGTCAGCGTCCCTTCCAGACAGTTTTCTAAGCAAACCCTTGATTATGAAGCATGGAGCTCCGTCGTGAATGATCGAATGTCTTCTGCATCAGAAACAGCGTGACCACCTGCTTCTCTCGCGCTCCGCTCACTAAACCAACGGTGTTCAGTTTCTCCGTACAGATGTGGAATGTGATTCCCACCTGAATACACTCACGGTATTATAAAAAAAAGCCCATTTCCTCCACTGGGTACTCGTGTTTCATAGGCCAGATCATTAATCACTGCATTCCCTAACGAGGAATATGCATCAAAATGACTCGCTTCACTCTGGAGTCAAATGGAAAGTTTTCATTGGTCTGAAATGAGAGACATTGTTCCAAAACCTAGTGAGCTGCCTACCTAGACAGCATTTTGAGACATCAGATGCATTCAGACCAAAGCTAAGGTAACTTCCTGACTGGATTCTAATGAAGTGTGTTTTGTGGATAAACTCTGATCCTCCAGTATCCATCGACTGGTGACTAGAACTGGACACAGTCTGCTGAGGTGGATCAGCTAACTAACAACAAATACGTTTATAAAAAGACTGAATTCAAGATTTGGTGATAATATAAAATAATGAGAGATGCATAAGCTAAATAAATAAAAAGTCTAAGCTATTTGATTAAACTCATTGAAACATCTAGGTTTTCATGTATAATCTTCTCAAGATAAATCAGTTTAACGTTGTGGTGTGAGAAATACACTTACTCCACACGTGTTCTGGTTCATGTTTTTATTAAGATGTTTGCTAAACAACATGAAACATCTAATTGTGTTCAGATCGTGAGTATTTCAGTCTTGGTGTTCGTTAGAAAGTTACTGATCATTTAGTCCATTAAACCAACATCTGACTCCATCTTCATGTCGTTGTGCAACCAAATCAATAAAAACGAAGTCAGGCGTGCGATAGCGGCCGAACTGCTAATCATTCAGATTCAGGTGTGTAAAGAATGGTTCCCTCATTATATATATAAAAAAAGCTCTCTTTCTTCTACAAACACACAGTATTGCATTCTCAAAAGTCGCTGTGTTATATATATTTTTTATATATTTAACTACAAAAACAATATAAAAAAGGCATTTCCTGAAGGAACAAGCCTTATTATGCAATAAAAAGTACTTTAAACATTTGGTAACGTTTCAGTTTGGCCATAATTAAGTTTTTCTCTAACTTGATTTCATTGTAATTTTGCAAAACCAGGATTGGCTCTTTCTCTCTCGATTCTGGCTCTCATTCATGAGACCTGAGCTCATATTTGGTGGCAGAACTTCAGTTTAGACTTTCTTGAACCCTGAGTAAAGTTCATTCCTCAACAGTGCAGTCGAAGTGTTTTAAGAGAGCTGAAGCTGAGGCCTGGAGCAGGCAGAGAAAACATGAGCTCATGGGCTCTGGGCTCGCGTTCCCACAGAAACACAGCGTCAGACCTCTGCTACGCTCACCTCTCTGCTGTCAGGACGCCGCAGCACATCTGTTCTTTCCCCTTCAATCAGTTATTGCGGTGGGTTTTCTGTTTTTTGCTGTGAGTTTGTAGTTTCCAGATGTTTCGTAATTGTGGGTTCACCGAGAGGCTGTCAGTGACACACCGTCGCTTTATGAGAAAAATCAAATATCACTTGGGAACAGAATAATTTATATATATATATATATATATATATATATATATATAAGTTTTAGTTTATTATTTACAGTATCATTTAATTAAATAAATAATTTTATATTTTTATAGTAATAATAATACAATTAAGAAAATAAATTATTAAAGTTATAGTTCACCAATGACAATTCTGTCATCATTTACTCACATGAACCAAAAAAGTATATGTTATAAATTTTATCAAACTAAATATTTCTCGCTGAACCTACTTTTTGTAATCTATGTTTGATGCTTTGCACAACAATGACTTTAAATTATCTTTTCAGAGTTTAATTATATGTATATATATATATATATATATAAAGATAGGTCCTTCAAAGTCTCTTTGAGAGGTGAGGTGTCCAAATCACAACACCTTGCTACTGGGGTGCCTCAGGGCTCAATTCTTGGACCACTTCTCTTCTCTGTCTACATGGCATCATAAGGTTCTGTCATTCAGAAACATGGCTTTTCATACCACTGCTATGCTGATGACACTCAACTCTACCTCTCATTCCATCCTGATGATCCGACGGTAGCTATTCGCATCTCAGCTTGTCTGACAGACATTTCTTCCTGGATGATGGACCATCACCTTCAACTCAACCTTACCAAGAAAGAACTGCTTGTGATTCCAGCAAATGCATCGTTTCATCACAATTTCACCATCAAGTTAGGCACATCAACCATAACTCCTTCAAAAACAGCTAGAAGCCTTGGAGTTATGATTGGTGATCAGCTGACTTTCTCAGCCCACATTGCTAAAACTGTCCAATCCTGCAGATTTGCTTTATTCAACATCAATAAGATCAAGCCCTTTCTTTGGGAACATGCTGCACAACTCCTTGTTCAAGCTCTTGTTCTGTCCAGACTGGACTATTGCAATGCCCTCTTGGCAGGTCTTCCAGCCAATTCTATCAAACCTTTACAATTAATTCAGAACGCGGCAGCAAGATTACTTTTTAATGAGCCAAAAATAATACACATCACACCTCTGTTTATCAATTTGCACTGGCTTCCAATAGCTGCTCGCATAAAATTCAAGGCATTGATGTTTGCCTACAAAACTACCACTGGCTCTGCACCCATTTACCTAAATTTGTTACTTCAGACTTATGTGCCTCTAGAAGCTTGCGTTCTGCAAGTGAACATTGCTTGATTGTTCATCCCAAAGAAGCACAAAGTCACTTTTACGGACTTTTAAATTAAATGTTCCCTTCTGGTAGAATGACCTCCCCAACTCAATCCGAGCAGCTGAGTCCTTAGCCATCTTCAAGAATCGGCTTAAAACACATCTCTTCCATCTTTATTTGACCCTCTAACTTTAACACTCACTATTCTAATTCTATTCTTAAAAAAAAAAAAAAATAACAAAATCTAACTACCTTTCTAATCTTTTTGTATTCTATTTTATTTCATTTATTATGCAATTTTGTGTGTGTGTATGTGTGTGTGTGTGTGTGTGTGTTTGTGTGTATATATATATATATATATATATATATATATATCACCTCTAACACTAACTTGCTCTATTCTTTTTATATTCTATTTTCTTTTTATTTATTATATTATTTAAAATCCCATGCTACTTGTCCTGTGTTAACCTAACTGAGACTTGTTATAGCACTTGTATATCACTGCTCTTTTTGTTGTTTTTGATTGCTTCCACTGTCCTCATTTGTAATTTGCTTTGGATATATATATATATATATATATATATATATATATATATATATATATATATATATATATATATATATATATATATATATATATATATATATATGTATATATATATAACAAAGGCGTTTCAATATTGGTCATATTTTTTAGATCCTTACTGCTCATTTAATCAATTAAATCAACATTTGATTGCATCTCAATGTCAGATAACTAATGATTCACATGGATAGAGATATTGAGCTGTTTAACTTATCATAGAAACACACAACACTCTCTTTAGGTGTCACATTCCCAAAGTCACCATATGATCCAGCACATGTGGGTGAGCTGCATCAATTTAATGAAATTCAAACACCATTAGAGATGATAAGAATATGATTGTTGTGAATCTCTGCTGAGACTGCTTCATTTATCAGTTTTATTATTACACTCAGAACATCCTCCATGAGGAATCAGATGAAATGCAGATCAGCGTGGCTCAGTTTTGAAAAACATCATGACTTTCACCCGATATATATCTACCTATCTGAGAGACAGACGGATGGACGGACGGATAGATAGATCGATAGATAGAAGTGAAATGAAGAGAAGATTTCTGACAGAGAAGAAAATAATGAGGGAAGGAAAGATGATTGACAGCTCTGTCCATTAGGGCGTGGCTGAGCAGGGAAAAAAATGAATGAGAGTCTGACAGCGACAGATTTGCTCATTTACCCTGTAAAAACCATTCACAAAGAGCGAGAGAGAGCGAGAGAGAGCGAGAGAGAGAGAGAGAGAGAGAGAGAGAGAAACGTTTTGTCCGTCCATTCGCTCTGTTCTGTGTATCTGAAAATCCTGGTCTGTTCATCCTTGTCTGACAAACCAGCATTTCTACATCTGCTCTGTGGATTATGAGCTTCTGACTAACTCGGAATGCAAATGCATGAGAGATGTTTCGTTTGTCAATTTAAATTTAAAGTTAGGGGTTTGACTCAGACAGACACACGCAGGCAGGCAGGCAGAAAGACATAAAGACAGACAGACAGACACACTCACACACAGAAACACACACACACACACACACACACACACACACACACAGACAGACAGACAGACTCACAGACTAACAGGCAGACATGGGCAGACAGATCGACACACAACATTTTTATGATTTACACACTCAAGCTAGTGTCTACTACATCGACTCACAAATCAGGCAACCCACTGGACCTCATCTACACACGCTGTTGCTCCGTGGACCACTCTTCAGTTGCTCCACTGCACACCTCAGACCACTTCCTCTTTACTGCTAACCTAGCACTTACTCCTGAAGCGGCTTCCACTCCAACACAGGTCACCTTTCGACGGAACATACGCTCACTCTCTCCATCTCGCCTATCTTCTGTGGTTTCATCCTCTCTTCCACCACTCTCTCAGTTTTCTGCTCTGGACACGAGAAGCGCTACGGAAACTCTTTGCTCCACTTTAACATCTTGCTTGGACAGCTTTTGCCCACTGTTGTCTAGACCAGCACGCACTGCCCCATCTGCCCCCTGGCTGTCCGAGGTTCTCCGTGAACATTGCTCTAAACTCAGGGCTGCAGAGAGGAAATGGCAGAAATCAAGAAACCGACCACAGTGTGTTTCAGTCTCTCCTCTCTTCCTTCTCTGCAAATGTCTTCACTGCTAAAACATCCTACTACCACAACAAAATTAAAAGCTGTTGTGATGCTTGGACACTCTTCAAGACTTTATCTTCTCTTCTTAATCCGCCACCACTACCTCCTCCATCGACTCTTACAGTGGACAACTTTGCAGTTTTTATCACAATGAGACAAGAACCAATTCTCCACACTGCAGACAGAGGACAACTTCACAATGACTGATGCACACTCTTTATCCTCCTTCTCCCCACTCTCAGAGATGGACGTCTCCAAACTTCTCCTGTCCAATCATCCTACTACATCCACTTGATCCGAGCCCCACTCACCTCCTTCAAGCGATCTCTTCTTCAGTCATACCTTCACTTACTCACATTATCAACTCCTCTCTTCAATCTGGAACATTTCCCTCAGCATTCAAGCAGGCTCGGGTAAGCCCACTGCTCAAGAAACCATCTCAAATCCAGCGCTCCTTGAAAACTACAGACCGGTATCCCTTCTTCCATTCATTGCAAAGACACTTGAGCGAGCTGTGTTCAACCAGCTTTCTATGTTTCTTGTACAGAACAACCTCTTGGACAGCAACCAATCTGGCTTCAAAAGTGGCCACTCAACTGAGACTGCTCTGCTCTCGGTTACTGAAGCCCTGCGACTAGCAAGAGCAGCTTCAAAATCCTCGGTACTCATCTTACTGGACCTGTCTGCTGCTTTTGACACTGTTAATCACCAGATTCTCCTGTCCACCCTCAGAAAGATGGGAATCTCTGGAACTGCACTCCTGTGGGTTAAGTCCTACCTCTCCGATAGATCCTTCAGGGTGTCCTGGAGGGGTGATGTTTCAAAGTCACACCACCTTGCTACTGGGGTTCTTCAAGGCTCAGTACTTGGACCATTTCTCTTCTCAATCTACATGACATCATTAGGATCTGTCATTCAGAAGCATGGCTTTTCTTATCACTGCTTCGCTGATGACACCCAACTCTACTTCTCATTCCAGCCAGATGACCCGACGGTAGCTGCTCACATTTCAGCCTGTGTGAGTGACATTTCTAGCTGGATGAATGACCATCACCTTCAGCTTAACCTTACGAAGACAGAACTCCTGGTGATTCCAGCTAACCCATTGTTTCATCACAACTTCTCTATACAGCTGGGCTTGTCAACCATTACTCCTTCGAGGACAGCCAGAAACCTAGGAGTTGTGATGGATCATCAGTTAAGCTTCACAGACCACATTGCTACAACGACCCGGTCCTGCAGGTTTGCCTTATACAACATTAGGAAGATTAGACCCTTCCTGTCAGAGCAAGTCACCCAACTTCTTGTCCAAGCTCTTGTTCTCTCCAGACTGGACTATTGTAATGCTCTCCTGGCTCTTCCTGCATGTAATACCAAGCCTCTGCAAATGATCCAGAATGCAGCAGTGAGGTTTGTCTTCAATGAGCCAAAAAAAGCTCACATTACTCCTCTCCTCATCAGGTTACACTGGCTACCAGTAGCCGCTCGCATCAAATTCAAGGTACTGATGCTTGCCTACAAGACGACCACTGGCACGGCAGCAACATACCTAAACTCAATGGTTAAATCTTATGTGCCCTCCAGAAGTTTGCGCTCTGCAACTGAATGACGCCTTGTGGTGCCATCCCAAAGAAGTTCAAAATCACTCTCACAGATCTTTATCTGTAAGATTATCCTGTTTGAATCAATGTGATACACAAGTTAGGTCAAAAGTAATCAAAAGTAGTCTGATTACATTACCTAAAATGTGTAATGTAATGGATTATGGTACTACCATTTTTTCAAGTATTTAAGAATCAATAATCAGAAATGTATGCAATACTGCTGTGTGTTGGGCAATGGATGTCTGATGTCAAATCCGGTTCTGAAGCAAAACCAGTTGAGATCCAGACCATGATGAAGATCTGGACAATCATTTCTTCATGTGCTATTGAAGGAAACGTTGACAAGGCTGATTCTCGCCTTGACTGTCAGGAACAGTTGTGAATAAGGCCTCACATATGCAGAGGATTACAGGCAACATCAACACACAACTATATTATTAAAGGCTCAGATCAGGACAAAGCAGTTTTCCCTTCATCTCTTGACATAAAAGAGTTTAAAACGGACTCCCCAGTGGAAAGAGCATTTATGCAAAATAAGATGCAAAAATATGAGGATCCAAGTGTAACTTGACTGAATTAACTGAGACTAAAATTAAGTTTCAGTTTACTGTGGATCGACAAAAGTAAATTGCCTTACGTGATTGGAAATGTTAATCATTGTTGTGCATGGAAGTATTAATTGCACACTTGATGATCCTGACCTGACTGAAGCACTGAGGACATGGCAGAGGGAAAGGTTCACTCCTGTCTTTGTCCTGGTTAAACGCTCTGGAACTAAACACATTTTATAGGCAGAGAATTGCCAAAGATGTTCGATATTTTCTCAGCGATTGTATCAATCCAGCTGTGCTCTCAGATCTCTTACAGTTTTAGTCCAGAGAAAACACTATCTGCTTCTATGAAATGACACACACACACAAAATAATTTAGCTTGAACAGCTGGGAGCTGATGATCTGACTAGAGCCGCTCAGGAACTGTTCGCTGGAATCGCTTGGACTGGAGGATAAACAGCAGAATCCCTTCAGGATTTGGGGTTTCTGACTGGACAAGATGTTTCTAGTTTTATACTCCATACACACCAACACACACACACATAGACACACATTTTATCAGTTAGTTTAAGCGCAGCTGTGTTACGAAAGCAGTCAGACTTAAGGGGACATAAAAAAATGGTGGCCAGCAGAGCAAGAAATAAACCAAACATGAGCCAAAACGCCCCAATTATTTAAAATATGACTTCTAATATTTCATAATATTGTGTTTTGAGCCTTTTTTGGGGTTTATTGACTCTGCACACACCGTACCATAAACAAACAAATATAATATAATTAAAAATTAATATAATATAATATAATATAATATAATATAATATAATATAATATAATATAATATAATATAATATAGTAACCATGGAAAACTATAATAACAATTATTATATAACAACTTTAAAATATAATAATACTAATACTACTACTACTACTAATAATAATAATAATACATTAATATTTATTATTCTTACTAAAAATATTAAACATGGTTAAAAAAAAATGCAATACATTGAAAATAAAAATAATTTTTAAACAACTGGGATGCTGAAAGCACAAGCTCACAAGCTGCTCACGTGTAAATAAGCACAGTGTCACACTTCACTATAAAACACACATATACTGGTTTAAAACACAGCAATTTCAATAAAATCCAATCTGATGGTAGTCATTAATAAGCTTGAGTGTTTATTTTGCTATTATATCTTATGCAGTATACAGAATGTATTTGATCTTGATTTTATTAAAGTTAGCAGACATAATTGTTTTATTGAAAGGCAAAATGTCTTGTAAGTCAGTTCCATTGGGAAAATAGTGACCCCTGGTTTAATAAAATAAAAATAAAACATAAAACAGTCTAAAGTTAATGTGGTCAGTATTATTAGTTATAACTGATTATAAGACAACACACTCGGAGCATCTCTAGGGTTGTTTGTGACTCGCTCCTGCACAGCTGCTCATCCCAGACACATAACAGTGATCATAACAGAAATCATGTTTTAAGGGCTGTTTAAATCTGCACTTAATGGGTTTCCATGTCCAAAAGGAGTCGCTCCCAGTGACAACAAAAGAGCTTTTGTTCTGCGGTCATGATGAGCTTAAAGCCAAAATTCCTCAAGAAAATGAGTAAATATAGCTCACAGAGCCGACAGAGAGAGAAAGAGTATGAAATGAAACTCAGTGCTGAGGAGTTCAGGGAGTTCTGACAGGCTCTGAATTTATCAGAGAGGTGTCAGAAGAATTAACTGAGATAAGAGCGGATGTGACAAAAACTTCTGAAGTGTCCGAGAGAGAGAACGAGCGATATAACGGGGTTGAATTCATTCACTGGCGCTCTGGAATCACTGCCCGGGGCCAATTGTATCTTTGCTCTGCCTAATATTAATCTCTGCCATTGGCTTTTATTTCTCATTTAAGAGAAAAGAGAAGAGTCAGAGACAGCGAGGGAGGGAGGGAGGGTTATTTAAAGGGACAGATCATGCAAAACTAACAGTTCTGTCACCATTTATTCACTCTTTTATCGATACAACCACGTCTGGATTTCAGTCGTCTGAGGTGAAAATCTGGAAGAATGTTCATGCTGCTCTCAGGCATATGATAGTTCATACTCAACATGCCACAAGAAGCCTGCTTAGTTGTATTGAATATGCACTTCAAATCTTAAAGGCATATTTTAAAAACACTGTTATTGCAGATAATGTAGTAATGAAATATAAGACCATTTAGAGATTCACTTTTCATGACTGTTTCTGAATACACTTAAGTACACTTTTAAAAAGTCACCTTTGTGATGATAAAAAAAAAAACAAAAAAAAAAAAATACACATTTAAATCATTGTGTTGCAATCCATGGAAATTTCCTGCATAAATAAGTGAACATATAATTATTTTAAGTAAAAGATGTTTTTTCTTTATTATAAAATAACAACAAGCTGAATATATGTCCATGTATAAACATTCACTACTTTTTGTTACCATCTCTTCTGCGGTTTAAATTAATTTTTAAATTATTTTAAATAAAAATAAAAATCCAGTTTGTCAATGACATCATCATATAGGAAATGACATCAATTATTGGAGGGAAAACTGAAGCACAAACATCAGTATCAATGGATCTGATGAATTCTGGGATGTTTTGTGATGTTGCTTGGTTTGTGTTTCTGTCAATCATTGATCAAATGATCAAACCACCGTTAGATTTCAAAAGATGGCCAAAGTATTCTTATGTGTCTCTTTGCAGGAGGCCTGAGTTTTCCAAATGGACGACTAGCTAATTAATGCATTTAGGAAGACACGATTGAAATCAACTGCTAGACTAGTCATCACATTAATAAACAATGGAAAGAACTGACTCGTTTCTGCACATCTGAATGATCTTCCTGAGCAAAAAAAAAAGCAGTCAAACATCTCTTCTAGAGTTAGACGAGGAAACGCCTCATATTCAAATCATATCTTTATCATTTCTCCACATTAACACGTGCTGTTCACTACTGAGACTCCTAGAGGAGTTTTTAAAGTCCTCTTAAGGAAACGGCAGTGTTTTTGAAGCAGTTTCGTACAGTGAGATCTCTGGAGAATCTCTCGAGTGTTTTATCAGAGGAAAGCGTGTATTTGTGACCGCTTCTGATCGGACGAGAACATCCTGCAGATTCTTTGGTTTAGCTTGCAGAGAGAGCCGGATGTTTTATTCAGGACTGAAAGTGTGTTGCTAAAAGGACGTTCTCATCTGAAATCAGTATGTCATGACTCTCATGTAAGCACTGAGACGCCTGGATTAATTTGGTGTAGATGAACACACTGAAACACAGCTGTGGAACGACACAAAACTCAACGTGTGCGTCCAGATATGATCCTGATTCAAGAGCTTCAAATGCAAAGACTGAGACGACAGCTTTATTGCAGTGCCATGATACTGAACACTTATACATCTGTAAACTTTAAAGTTAACTGAGTTAACTTAGCTTAACTTAAGTTATGTTGAGTTTTAAGTTGTTTTAAGTTATGTTGAGTTCAGTTTCATGTTGTCAAGTTGTTAAGTGAGCTTAGATGTCCTTATGAAAAATACGTTAATTCAAGTATGCTATGAGCGTGCTTCTTTTAAACTAAAAATAGGAAAGTATACTTTCAATAAACTTTTTATGAACTTCTCAGAAATATGCTTAAAATTAAATTTAAGTAAACTTGATTTATACTTAGAAAAAGTCTAAATATAGTCGCACCATAGCTACTTGTGCTCCTGGAATCCAAGTTTTCATTGTTATAATGAAGGGGGCGCTAGTACACATCTTCTGCAGAGAATTTACAAAACACATGTGAAGAAGAAACTGAAACAACAGATGCTTCTTCACGTAATCTAACACGATCATAAAACAGCATCAAAACTGTGTAACGTCATGGAATAAAATGAAGAGGAAATGACAGTGAAGCTTTGGGATGTTGATCGACTCCATCTTCGTTTGGATTATCATTCTGAATCCAATTCGTAGACTTTTTTCATCTTTTTGTTCAAAATGTTGTCCATTTATTTATTTATATTTTATGGATTTAAGTGTTTTTTTAAAAAAAAGAAAACATGAAGCTAGAATAAAGTTTTTTGCGTGTGTGTGTGTGTGTGTGTGTGTGTGTGTGTGTTTACAAGCAGATGCCCTGTTCTTTCTTTGGGTGTTTTATATGTTCAGATATTCATATAACAAATTATATACAAATTAACACCTAAATATGGACATAGTGTTATACTTAAAGTATGATTTAAAGTTCTATTAAAGAAAACTTCTGAGTATACTTGCAGTATTAAACTACTATAATACTTCAAAGTGTACTAAATTGCTACAAGTATTTAATTAGTAAACTATCATTATACCTATACGTTTACTTTAAATATGGTTGCAGTAAAAACTACAAACATAGAGGTAAACTAGTTGTGTACCCAAAGTTTACTACTGTTACACTTCATATACTTTATATACTAGAAAGTGGGTCAATTTAGTCCCAAGGAGTTTTGAAATAGTATACTTACAAGTATACACTCATATTTGTATACTTACTACATAAAGTACTGTATACTTTAAAAAGTTCATGAGCTTTACTTAAGTATACTTTATAAAATAAACTTGAAGTAAACTTCTTTTTTGGTAAAGGTGTCACTGCATTGAAATTGTGCATTTCAGTGTCATGAGGATCTGAAATGTGTCTGTAAATGATGTAACTGAAAATTGTGTTGTTTTTCATCCAGAAACACAGTACTCAGGGAAGCGAATGGGTGCCGTTAGCAAGCACACTGTTCCCTGTCCTGTGTTCGAGTGTTACTGTGGCAGTAATAAACCTCTGTTCTTAGGGGAACGATAGAATTTCCTTTAAATGCCTGTGCCATTGAACCTGACAATAATCCTGATGGAAGTGCAGGAATTAAACAGTTCCTCACGATGAATCTTTCATTTGCAGGACACTTCCAAAGAAAAGTTCTCTGATGCACCTGAAGAATGTCTTACATGCTATAACAAACATTTGTGTGCTAGTTTTTAATGGATCCAACCAATCACACTGCACTATAACTGCCCCCTTAAAAATGAAGTGCACTTAATTTAACTGAATGTGTACTTGTGGAGCAGTTCAAATCTTAAAAGGACAATAAAAAGGCACTTGCAGATTTAAGTGTTACTTAAGTGTACTTAAATAAAATGTCACTTAAGTGACTTAAAAATAATGAAAAGTCACTTTTCAAGTGGCGTTGTACTTCATTAATTTAATTAAAGTCCACTTAAAGACACTTTCATGACTTAATTTCTCAGCATACTTAAGTGCACTTTTAAAAACTGACCTTTGTAATAATGTCAAATTAAAATAATTGTATGTTAAAGTACATTTTAAATCACTTTATTAATTTTTTGTTGTGTTTAAATACGTGCACTTATTTTGATGTGTTGACTAGAATGTAAAGTACTTTATTAACATTTAAATTTTTTTTATTCAACATTTCACTTAAAATGTATATATTTTGTGACATCATCATTTAACCCTTTACGCCCTGAAGGCATTTTATTTTTTATATTATATTTTCATTTTTTGGTCTGCCTAAAGGTGTTTTTTTTTTTCTCTGTGACATCCACAAAAATAATGACTCAAAGACTGTAGAAAAAAGAAAAAAAATACAAAATAAAATAAAAATCCTTACATTTGGACATTCTCCTGCTGAGAAATAGCTGATAAAATGTAAGAAAAAATAGTTTGCTCAAGGGAAATCCTTCATATCTTTCTTATTTCACAAAGAAGGCAGGTGAAAATATATTCTTGATGACGTTCCCCAACATGTGAACTGTATGTGAATTAAGTCTTGTGCTATCATGAAGTAATGCTTCACTCAGTTATACTTGTTTCATTCAACTCTGTGAGACCTTCCAAACCACATATGACACATGACTATCTGAGCTGGTGGTGTTTTTGACAAATTAGAGTACATGCCACAAATAAAAATAAAAAATAAAAAAGAGAGAAAGAAAATAAAATACATTTTGTTGATCAAAATAATTGCATAACATTATTCATTAAAAACCTTAATTTGTTTTTTACCTGTGACACAGGAAGTGACATCATGTGGAAACGAGTAAATAAACACATTACATTAGTTTAATAACTCCTTATTGGTCAAAAATAACATTTGCACTCTTTCATCGGAAAGTCATTTTTAATGCTGTGAATTTATCACACTGCGACCGGATGAGGAATTTTGGGGGAGGTGATTACCAAAAAATCTATAAAATCGAATCCTATTACAGCACATAAACAAGCAAACAGCGCTTCCTACACACACACACACACACACACCCCGTCAGCGCCTGTGCAGTCTCGGTCTCTCTGTAAATCACAGTTGTGTCTCTCATGTCTGTTTGGTGGTTCATTCGTCTCAGAGATGGATCACATTCTCCGCCGTCTGTGTGAGAAGTGTTGTGTTTCTCGGCTCTGCACTAGAGTAACATCTGCTGCAGCTTTCAGTGAAGAAACGACATCTCGAGACAGAAGCTGAGCGTTCCTCTTCTGAGGAGCGGTGTGTGTTTGAGATAGCGATCGAAAGTTCATATCTTCAAAACTGATAAATCTACTTGTGGCTTTTCTGAACAACAACTAGAAAAACAGCAGCTCTGCGGCAAATCATCCCTTGACTCCTGAATGAAAATGTGCTGGTAATGTTCTCCCCCTCAGACCATCCCAGAAGAGTCTGGAGAAGTCTTGTTTTTTATTAGTTTATTTTATTTTGAGTAATGATGTTAGTATGGTTTAAGTTCATTAAGTTAAACTAAATGAACACTGGTAACTAGTTAAAATAGAATACTTTTAAAAATATATTTCATTTTATTTTATTGTATTTTTTGGTTAAGGTTTACTTCAACAAGATTAGAACTGTACGATTATAGTTTTAGTTATTTTAACCGTCTGGTGCTTTTTATTTCACTGAAATTAATGTAATATATTTTACATTCATTCATATTTTTAGTCGATTATTTGGTACTAAATTAGAATAGTTATTATTTATAGTTATATTATTTACTGAAGCGTTAACCTCTTTTTAAACTCAAGGCCCAACAATGACATTTCCAACGTAAATGGCTGTAAATCTCAAATGGTTTGGAGTACAGATCTAAGTTAGGTCTCTTTTTTAAGAAGGCACTTGGCATATTTTTTAATGTTATTTAAAATGTTCTGTTTTCCAAAACTGTATGAAAATCAAATCAAATAAATCTAAACAAGCTGTGTTCGAAATTCCGAGGTTGATGTCACAAAAATTGAGGTTTCAGTAAGGTTTTATTTGGGTGCAGTACCAAACATTTCCACTAGAGGAAACTGACTTCCCTTTCATTCGATGTGGTCATTTTTGACCGCGAACAGTACAAGCGAGACTATTTATTCAAGACCATTTAAGCTTTTGGAGTCAAACATGAATGAAGGGTAAATAAGTGTTTTTTGGTGTATTATTACTAGTGGACTCACACAGAATCTCATGAACGTGAACACTTTAACCCACAGCAGCCTGATCCCGGACGAGCCCCCGGTCAAGTGTTTCACACACAGAGATCCCGCTCATATTTCCACATCTGACTGATGCCAAACAGCACAGCATGCTGGGCCGCCTCCAGACGCAGGCTTCACGTTTGGTGTGTTTCTGTTCATGTCCCTCACTCGCTGCGGTTACCATGGAGACACTCCATCAGTCGGGCCTGCTCTGCGCCGCTGGTGCATGATGGGTAATGAAGGAGTGCAATTAACCGCTTTTAATAAAGGTTAATTGTTTTCTCTCAGGATGTGATTCATGCTGTTCCTTTATGTTTGTCGTAAACAAGCAGGAAGGATTCTTTGCTTTCAAACAGCACTGCGGTCATCTACGGGTGATATAAGAGTGTGTGTGTGTGTGTGTGTGTGTGTCCTTTTGATTTCTGTGGAAGAATGAGTTTCTATTGAGGTCATTTATGTTTAATTTTGAAAGGAAAACTTTATTATTATTATTATTATTATTATTATTATTATGCTTGCACTTTATTTTAATAGACTTCTGTTCCTCATTTCCATGTTACTACCCAAACACACGTTTTAGATCTTTAATGAGCCTGATTTTAGTCACATCTCTACATTTTTCACCAGTATTTTGATAAAAAAAAAACAAAATCTCTGCATTTTAAAGCTAAAATGTTGTTATATAATAATAATATTTTAATATTTACAAATTAAAATATAAGTATTATCATTTAAATATTAATTATATTTAAGAATTAAAATATAAAATAACTATTAGTATCTGTATATTGTCTTATCTTCTAAAAATGTATTTTCAAAAATGTTATTGTCTTTAAGTATGTGTAAAATGTATTTGTCACCACTGAAACTTTATCATAAGTGATTAACTGTAAAGAAATAAGTACGAGTGTTTAGGTCAGTCTCTCTCTCTCTGTCTGTGTGTGTGTATTATTGTGTTATGTTCCTGCTCTCATGGTGTGTAAGGGGAACATCAGCGCGTCGTGTGTGACGAGGCTTGTCCCCGCTCCGCTCCGAGGCCTCAGGCAGGACGAGGGATTGATTCAGACGGTGGAGCGCGGGGACACTATCAATGTCACAGCGTCAGAAACCGACAGAAACGCTCACCTGAGCCGTCACGCTCACAGTCAGACGGGTTCTTCTCGGATCCTTCTGGTCTGCTAGAAACACTCTTTAACATCAAACCACTGATGACTCCGTCTACTTTAATACATGCTGCGGATCTTCTTGGTCACGAGAACGCCAGTATTAAGAAACGTGTGTAGCAGTCGCTGGAAACATAAAGCCGTTCATTTTCTTAACAAAGAAATGGAGTTCTATAACTTACACTGAATGAGTGTGTGAAATGTACTTGACAATTGCAGAGTAACATACAATTATTAAAGATACAGGTTGTAGGACCTGCCACGAGAGGGCGCACTATCAAGACAATAACAATCACGTGGTTTGATGACGCTAAGAAGGAGCATGGAATGATGGGATGTGTTGTCTTCTACCCAACCGCTGACGGCCATCAATCAGACGGAAAGATAAATCATGGATTTAACGCGAGTTCAACAATTTGCGCGATTAGATTATATGCAAAGTCAGTGCAAAGACGCGATCAGATGATGGATCAGACACGTTCTCGCGCGGGTCTAGAGACGCAATGCCCTGCGTTTGGCTTGTATGCCCCATAATACTTATCTTGTTGATCGTTATAGTATCATAGTTTTCTGTGAAGATACGAATCAAAACAACTCACCTGTCGAGTAAAACACAAGTGAGATCGGCATGTCTTTCTAGTTTAAGTTTGTTGAAGTAAATAAGGAACTGCTTGAAGCAAGCTAGTGGTTTGCTGGATGCTATATACTTCTTCCACATTTGTCCACGACCCTGTTGTCACATGGTTTCTGTGTCAGTAAAGGCGGTAACAAAGGGTAACTAACGTCATTGACAGGCGACTGCACGGCCCCGTGTCACTGTTTAGATGGGGATTTTCTCATGATTTACAAGTAGTTGAAAACATTAGAGATATTGTTAGTAATCAGCTGGAGAAAATATATAACACTAGCCTAGTGGTTTTTGGATATTTTACTGCAAATATCTTACAAATTGTTCCTTTAAGTAGAACTTACTCATCAAACTCTAACTGACCATGCCAAATTCACGTATTTTGCTAATTTTACATAATTAAGTCTACTTTACTTAATCCTATGCTTTACGTTTTACTTACTATGAAAATGTGTGCAAAAACTTGCAAAAGAAAATGTTTTTTTTTTCAGTGTATAAAATGTTAAAGACAGCCCTACTGTGAGCCACGAGCTTGATGGTATATGCTTTATTTAAAGCCATCAAAGTGTTTTTTGTTTTTATAATCTTGTTTAACAGATTAAATTCCTAGTGCAGAACTACATTAGCTATGATGCTTGCCCCCTACTGGCCTGGCATGAATAATACAGCCTTTTTAGTCGTTTCCACAGTCGTAGTCGCCTTTTCAGTTTTAATACATTGATTGTCGTGTAAAAAGAACCATAGTTTCTCACAGGACTACAAACCAGTGAAATCAGTTTGACACAGAAACACATCAGACTCCATACGTGTGCTGCTTGATTCTGGATATTAAAGTGTAGCATGAGGCCAGCTTCCGTTCAGACATGTTCAAATATCTGCAGCTCGTCAAACTCAATCCGTCAGCATTTCTGCAGCTACATACATCACAGGAGCTTTATTCCTAATTATTATTCCGTCCAGGCTTCCAGAAAAAGCCTGATAGGGTTCCAGCAGGGCGACTATCAGCTGAAATTACCCCGAACTCCTAACCGCCTCGGACTGTCACAGGAAATAAAAAGATCAGCACTTGACATCTTATTAGAATTAGAGGCTGATTCTCTCGCTGCAGGAACAGGAAGTGCGAGCTTCTCACTTGATTTTACACACACACTGTCCTGGTGAAAGCCGGTTTTATGACAGGAGTCCTCGTATCGTGGGTTCTCCGGTCGAACCGGCTCTGAACGCTGAGTGGACACATCTGCTCCCGCTGTAATGGATTTGCTTGCCGTTAAGAGGCCGTGGGTCTCAGGGGAAACGGCAAAGAGCTTAACGCCGCTCAGTTTCTGCTGCTCTGGTGATTTATTTTGATTAGGCTGATGAAGTCTTCGCTGTTGCCAGCCTGGAATAATCGACACCGTGTGCCCGGAGGTCAAAGTGAACGGCACAGGCTTTATTCAGTGCTGCGGCGCTCAGGTGCAGAGAGATTCACGCCATTATTACCAAACTCTGCACAACATCAGGAGTGTGATGGACTCAATTCAACATCAACACAAACCACAGATATCTGGAAGCCTGTTTCCAGCACAGAAAGAAATGAGGAGGTCCTAAAACACCCCCATCCTGAGTCTTCAGATCCACCTGACCATCATCCTCTTCACCTCTTCACCTCTTCTGACTCATCCCTAACATTCTGAACAAACCATTGGTTGTGGTGTGGTCCTTGCTCGTGAAATAACAGAATTGTGCAAAAAAAAAAAAAAAAAGAATTGCAAAATTCAGATATCCAAGAAAAGTTCAGAAATGTAAACCAGTTTTAATTCTGACCGCAAATTTTTATTTAGTTTTAGTTCTATTTTAGTCCATTAAATGTAGTCGACTAAAATCGAATGTGTTTAGTTACAGTGTAATGCATTTATTAAGCATTTCTCTAAGATTATAGTATAGTAATATTATAGTAAGATTAATATCATTATATAGGTTTGATATTAAGGTTTTATCATATTTAATTGTGGTGACACACAACATGCCTTTATGTTATAATGAAATAAAACCAAGAACATGGTCTTCTTTTTTAATGAAATACCAATAGTTATACAGGCTAATTATGCATTATTTATGACAACTTGTTTACCATCTTAATTCTTTCAAAAGAATAAATTATTAATTATTAAATTATTTCAAGCAGATATATTTGTTTTTATAAATAAATTAAGATTCATCATCAGGGCTACTAAAGTTTTTCAGTCAAGAGCAGTGAGTGATTTTCTTGATGAACATCAATGACTCGGACAATAGCTGCTCAGTCAGGCTGCTGCCCATTAAACCTACTGAGACACACTCTCCCTGCTGTTTCCATTCACTTCAGACCAAATCAACTGCTTACGTGATTACTTACACGCACACACACACACACACACACACACACACACGCGCACGCACACACACACGCGCACGCACACACACACGCACGCGCGCACACACACACACACACACACACACACACACACACACGCACGCACACACACACACACGCGCACGCACACACACACGCACGCGCGCACACACACACACACACACACACACACACACACACACACACACACACGCACGCACACACACACACACGCGCACGCACACACACACGCACGCGCGCACACACACACACACACACACACACACACACACACACACACGCACGCACACACACACACACACACACACACACACACACACAGACCCATACACAAACACACACACACACACACACGTACACAAATCTGCTGAGAGAGAACAAAGTTGTGTAGCTCCAGTAAAGAAGGCTGTCAAGGCTATTTCATTCTCTTACACATCGGAGGAAGTGATTATTTTCTCTGTAATACAGATGATGTCAATGTATTTTTTGATGAGTCCAGTATGTTGGCAATAATAACTTTACTTTCTTGATGGAAAGGGTTGCCAGGCTTCACACAACAAAACCCTCCCAATTGCTCCTCAAAAAGGGGGTCCCTGGGTAAAAAAAAAATTGTTCTGGGGGATAAAACACGTTGAATTATGCCGAAAAATATTCGTCAACAAATTTAACACGGACGTAAACTTTACACACTTGCAGGCTTATGTTCCAGGCTTATAAACTTAAGACAAAAATTATAAGATTTAAAGGGACAATAAGTAACTTTTTAGGTATTTTATTATCTAAAATCAATATTTTTATTCATAAATATGCCCTCAATGGTGTACAAATACCTATGCCAATGTTTAAACTAATCCTCGTAAATGAAGAATTTATTATCTTTATATACATGGGACGGGTAGGTCGACGGAGGCTTCCATGTAGTTCCGCCATCTTGCAAAACTATAATAGCAGAGAGGGACAAAAAGTACTAAGCCAACGCGTTTCCACAGCGCGTTTTCGGTCAGAGCCAGAAACGCAGGTGCAGAGCAGTGAGAGGCGCTTGAAACTGCACCGGCAAGTTTAAAAGTCTGGATTGCATTCTTATTATGGACCATACATATGCCACGCCACAGGAGAAGAAAACATCGTCGCCAAAACAGTCAAAAATAGAACGTAAAAGGAAACGTGACCGTAGATTACAGAAAACAAGAGTTAATGTCGGGGAAGCTTTTTCTAGGTGGAAAGAGCTAATGCTTGATAAAGATTTCAAAAGAGATGCTGAAGTGGCCAGTTTTCTTCTCGACAGGTAAGTCAGTGTTACAGTCTATATTATAATATTTTTTTTATATCTAACAATGCATATAATTCAGAAAATATAACGAATAAATTAGACATAACTACTAATTACAATATTTCATGTTTTCCACAGTCAGTAATTCATACTGTAACATTCGTTCGTTAGTTGTCATGTTGCAGTTTGTTTGAAATAACACACCTGTTCACCTGAAGGAAAACTCGACAAAGTGCTATTAGAATACATCCTGTCAAAGCTTTTTGGTACATATCGCCTACCGTAGATGCAACGCGCATTTGAAAAAGCCAGGCGCTGGAGAGCAAAGTTAGTTTGAATGCAAAATACAATTTCACCACTAGAAGGGAGTAATTCCTACTCAGTGTCCCTTTAAAACCGTAATTCTGAATTGATAACTTCTGAGATGAAAACCTAGAATTCTGAAAAATAATAACCAGAAATGCAAGATTTAATAATAATAAACAGAGCAATTCCAATGCAGTGATCGGGCCCTAAAAATTGCTACTGACAGTCACCACTTATAAGCTAATACTAAATATTGCAGAAATGTAATTTCCTGTTAAGTTGCTTTGTAATGATTTGTATCGTAAATAGTGCTTCACAAATAGACTTGAATTGATTGATATTGGTGTTAAAATACCTTCTCGTATCCCCGATTAAAGCTCTGTTTAGGGTTTATTACGTGTCAAACTCTGTCCACTGCTTTTGTGCCAAAATGTTGAAAAAAAAATAATTAAGATTCTCCCCTCCGGCTTTTTAAAGAAGGAAACAACAAACTTTGTAAGTACAGCAAACAATTCAACTCGTCTCTCTCAGTTGTCATGGCAGCGTAACTCCAGAAAACACAGTAACCTTCAGAGGATAACTGTAAGGATTCATGAGAGGAAGTGACATCACTGCGGTGATGAAGCGACATCAGGATCACATTCAGACACTTTACAGTGCAGCAAATTATAAATGGTGTATTACTGAATAATTCATACTCACAGAAACACAAACTTAACAAATTATGCCCTCTGAAACACATCGGATGTTACATAACTGCAGTTTTCTTTCTGCTAGACAACCTGAAAGAGAGCAGGAGAGTTTTAAACACAGAACAGACACATTCCAGTTACTGTTGCCCCGCTTTCTCTCTGTTTGTCCTCATGAGCGCTCATCTTTCATCAGATCATTGTCTCTCTGTTTAGCTCAGTTTCTCTCTCATGTGACAGAAAACATCAGAAATCTCTGCAGGTTTGGACGGGACGCTCAAAGAGGGCATTCACACTCACTTCAAGCTGCTCAGTTCACTGGATTCCTATCCAATTGGGTTTTACTCAATAAATTTCTATTTGGCTTCACAAAACCAATATTAATGTGCTCCTCTATTGCAGTGCAACATCATGAGGAAGGTACAAAAATATAAAAAAACAATGAAATTTGAAAAATCTGACAAAATGTTAAAGTAGATTTGAAAACTCAGTTCTAGATGATGACTAGATTACTAATCCTCAAGATGACAATCTAATCATCTATACAAATGAAAAATGTTACAGGGTTGAAGGTCAGTGCAATAATTAACTAACAAATACATCCACACCACATTGTTTATGTGCAATATTTTTGTGCTTTGAACAGTATGAAAAAAAAAAAGTTAATTTGCTTATTAATAAAAAAAAAAAAAAAAAAAACCACTGTGATGTATTTCCCATAACAGGGTTGAAGTATTGGTGGATTGATTACCGTTGATGGTCGTCGTCTCACATGAGGGAAGGAAGGAAACACGTTTGCATAACACTTACATTTTTTAATAGAATTCATTTATAACAAATGGAACTTGTGTCAGCAAAGTACAGAAGGACGGCTTCTCGTACAGATGTGTCTTTTCACCAATGTCATCTAAGTATGAAAATAAAAAGCACTCCATTCATTCAGAAAAAAAAAAAAAATCCAATCAAATTAAAAAAAACAGTTTACATTTACAACTAATCAGAGGTAATTTCATGAATCTTTTTTTAACAAGCCATTTTTTCTTTACAATTGAATTGAATTAATCTCAGTCTATGCATCCAGATGTGAGAGTAACACCACATGTACGTTTGCGCTCGTGACGCTTCAGTCTTTCAACGGGGAAGAAGTGACACTTCAAAATCACCTGCTAAAGATGCTTTTATTTTTTTCCGCAACCAATTTGCTTTTCCATTTTCTTAATCTTTTTTTTTTCCTTTCTCTCTTATTACTTGGGTAGTCTCTTTCCTCTGTTATTTACATACACACCAAGTGAAGTCTGAAGGAGATTGGTACAGTCGGGTTCAAGTAAAATCCGTAATGGGTGCGGAATCAGTAGGGCAGTGCATAGAGATAAAGAGATACAAAGTGCAATTCTTCTTACTCGCCCCCACTGCAGTTGAACTCATGCATATCAAATTAGATCCAGAACAGGGAAAGAAAAGCCGTCACGGAGCACATTGAAGCGCTGAACACTAGGTGGTGCTGACAGTTACGCAACGACTGCCTGTTGCTCGACATGTGATGATAAAAACATCCGACATTAACAACAGAAATAATCAAAAACCATTAACCGCTTCATCAATTCGAAACAAGAAAAGGGGAAAAAGCATCTGGAATGCACATCCACAAAGCCAGTGAGGTTCAAGTGTTGAATCATAATATTCTAGCACAAAATAAAATACTTAGTAGCTAATCGCCAAGAGCTTTGCAGGATTTTCAGGGTCTTTCTTTATTTTGGCATTTATGTGACACCATTTTCTGCCATTTATGACTGAAATCAACAGGGAATTTGACGCTAAAGCTTGTTCTTTAAAAGAAGTAATTAATTTGTCTCAGTGCTGTTTGGAAACTCTAAAGCTAACTATATAAAAAATGAATTAACAGTATCGGGCCTGAGGGTTAACAAACACTTTCTTTTTCATACCTTTGTCATTTTTTTTCTTTCTCTGAGCCAAATTAAGGCCACAGAAAATTAAACAGTAATGATGGAATTACGTATTTGCATATATAATTTCATAGACTATAAATCCGTACGCATGGGAAATCAATCGATAAATACTCGTATATGAACTACTTAAACTATACACGTCGTTAAATGAATATCGTAGAAAAGAACAGGCATAAATATAAGGCACTCTAAATGCAAAAGAATGAACACGTGGACGTCTTTGTACCTGTGGCCTAACGGATGCACGACGATGACCTTTGACCCATGAGCACATGAACATGACGACGATCGCCCCGCCTTCGTTAAACCAACGCAAATCGAACCCTCCGGCCGTAAAACTTCTAGTTATTGCACAAGAAAAGATGTGTGTCCATACGTCCAGCTGATGTGCATTCCAGCGGAAAACCCACCATCATTCCCATATATTATATCATCTATATAGCTATATTTTGTGAATATACATTTCGATGTTATATAAATAAAGAATTTATTCATCTCTCTCTCTCTCTGCTCATGGAAGAACTGAGATATCTTCTAACTTTTATACTCTGCCCACCCCATGATTCAGCGTGTGTTTCAAACAAAACGCCACAAACCACCAGCAAAACGATGAATGAAGGAGGGACATCAGGAGATCAGAAAAAAACAACAACAAAAAACATGAGAAATACGGTCAGGCTACGCTGATTTCTGTCATAAAACAGAGGAAAACAAAATCTGGTGTGTTTTATCGGTGTGGTTTCTCCAGACGTCTGATTGCGTGTCGTAGTTATTACTTCAGCTCTGTTTAGTCTTCTTTGATGATGGCGATGATGATGATGGTGGTCGTGATGAAGTCTCCTCTCTTCATCAGTGATGTATCTCCTCGTATTGATTGTGGAACAAAACAAATTCTCTTTACACCGTGTCTCGAGCTCCCCATCTCACAGCGTCTGAGTTCGTTGACTCCTTTATGATTCATGAATCCTCGAAGCAGCGATTATTCCGCACGTCCGCAGTCTAGATTCACCTGTCCGAAATTATTATTATTATCATTATTACTATTTATTTATTCATACTTTTTGAAAATCAGATTGGGGTGATTTTTCTTGGTCCACCTGGATATTTGTCTTTTTATTGTCGTTTGTAAGTATTTCTAGGTTTACGTTGCACATCCAACATGGAATCGAAGAGTTTAAGTTCTTTTCACAAGCAGGTATTTATGGCTCAGAAGAATTAAATGACCGCTGGATGTCCGATGGCCGATCCGTCTCCCTGACAGTGTGATGAAGATCTTATGTTGCATAGTGGTCGAAGCTCCCGAGATACTCCAACCCAGCTCTGTAACAAAACTGGTACTGATCCTGAGAGACGGAGACAGAGACAGAGAGACGGGTCAGATCTGTGTCATTTATCTTAAACCTGCACAAATACTCATCTAGATGTTTTACTGGGGATTTAATACAAACTTTAATACGTGTAGAACATTATTCATAAAGGTATCAGGGTGGATGGTAACAGAATGGAAAGTCATTCTTCCACATACACAGTCTACAGAAGAACGAAATGTTTTTTCTGATCTACCAAGGTGCAAAGACTCTGACAAAATAAGTATACACGAGTGTTCATGACAACAGGGATCAGAAATTAACAGTGTTGGGGGGTAACGCATTACAAGTAACACGAGTTACGTAATCAGATTACTTTTTTTTTCTCAAGTAACTAGTAAAGTAACACATTACTTTTTAATTTACAAGAGAATATCGGAGTTATTTTTTCAAATAAGTTATGCAAGTTATGCATTAATTCATCTCACTCACAAAAAAAAAAAAAAAAAAAAACAGATTCAGTATTCCTCAAAATAAATAAAATAATGCAACTCAGAATATGACGCAAACCTGCAATAATTAAATGTTAAACACAAATATCCTTGATGTATTTAATCCCATTCTATAAACCAATGTCTTTGCTTCTGACCTTCGATGATTCAGTTCAACCATACTAATGAGCAAAAGTTACTTTTTTCTTCTGCATTCTACTTTATGGCTGTAAATTTACTTTCTCTTCAGCCTGAGGTTTATTCATTTCATTTTTGGTGTGAAAAGGCTTTTATACTTGCCAAAAATAAAACTTTTTCTATTTTAAAAACAATCAAGCAAGCACTGTCCAGATTTAAAAAGTAACACAAAATTAACATAAAATTACATAAAAAGTAACAAAGTACCGTAATTAGTAAACACAATATTGTAATGCATTACTTTTAAGAGTAACTTCCCCCAACACTGGACATACAATAAATATAACAAGGTAGAAGTGTTAAATTAGGTAGAAATGTGACATTGTAGGAATGTAGGAAATGTTAGTGTTTAAGAATAAAGTGATTGTGCACTATTGAGTTGGCCTTCTTTCCTGTAGACATGGGGTAGGAAGGCAGTTTATGATGGGAGTAAGATGCTGGGTGGTATCAGCTTATTCAGTATTCTGATCCTGGGGAAAAAAGCTGTTCTGATGCTGCATAGTCTTCTGCCTGATGGCAGAGGGTCAAACAGATGGTGGGAGGGGCTGAGATTAATCTTACACAATGGCATAGGCTCTGCGTACACACTGTGCCTGTTAGATGTCCTGGATCGAGGGGAGGGAGACCCTTATGATCCTCTCAGCTGTCCTAACTATGCACTGGGGGGTCTTGCATTCTGCTGTTTTGCAGTTTCCGAACCAAACAGTGATGCAGCTGGCCAGGACGTTCTCCACAGTTCCTCTGTAGAAGATGGTGAGGATGGGTGGTGGGAGGCTGGCTCTCCTCAGCTTCTGCAGGAAGTGAAGATGTTGTTGCACCTTTTTCACAGTGGAGTTAGTGTTGATGGACCAAGTGAGGTCATCAGAAAAGTGCACACCAAGAAACTTGGTGCTCCTGACTCTCTATACTCAGCGATCTCTTTCGTCTTGTCCACACTGAGAGAAAGATTTCTGCTGTAGCACCAGCTCATCAGTTGTTCCACGTCCTCTCTGTATGGTGTTTGGTTATCATTATTGATGAGTCCCACAACTGTCGTTCTATCCATTTATGAGGTTGGCTTCTGACTTGGCTGTGCAGTCGTGTGTGAGCAGTGTGATCAACAGTGGACTGAGAACAGAGCCTTGAGGGACACCTGTGCTTAATATGATGCTGCCTGATGTTCTGCCACCCATGTGCACTGACTGTGGTCTCTCTGTCAAAAAGTCTATAATCCAGCTGCAGAGTGGCATTTTGAGACCCAGAAGAGAGAGTTTACTCACTACTTATTGTGGAATGATTGTATTGAATGCTGAGCTAAAGTCAATGAACAGCATTCAGACATATACGTTTTTTGTGTCCAGATGTGAAAAGACGGATTGCAGAGTGTAGGAGATAGCATCATCTGTAGAGCAGTTGGGGCAATATGCAAATTGTAGAGGGTCTAATGAAGAGGGTAAAGTGGAGTGGATGTGTTTTTTGACCAGATGTTCCAAGCACTTCATTGTGATGGGAGTCAGCTCTACAGGGCAATAATAATTAAGACATTACACCATTGATTTCTTAGGGACTGCTCCTCAGAAGTGGGCATGAATTTAAGTGCCTGTGTGCAGAGCTTCAAACTGTGAATAGAAGTCATTCAACAAGTCAGGGAGGTGCGTCTCACTGTTGTTGGCATGTGGTGCAATTTTATAATTTGTTAGGGCCTGGTTGCCCTGCCACATGTTTCTGTCGTCCTAAGTATCACAGAAGTGTTTGTTAATTTTCTGTGCATACTGGCGTTTTGCTTTCATGATGTCTTTGGAAAGCTGAGCTCTTGCTGACCTGAGAGGCCCTTCCTCCCACAGTCTGAAGGCAGCATCAGGAGTAATGGAATATGATTATACTATTTTGGGGGATTAAGCCGTAACGTTTGTGCATATTTACTACAAATATATAGACTGCTGTTTTTCATACAAACACCTAGAAATCATACAGTAGTTACATTTTTACCATGGCATTGAGGTACTGTATGTTTTAACTGTGGTTATCGTTATCTAACTGTACATTACTATGGAAGAACAATGGTATATATGTATACAGTATTGTTCAAAATAATAGCAGTACAATGTGACTAACCAGAATAATCAAGGTTTTTCGTATATTTTTTTATTGTTATGTGGCAAACAAGTTACCAGTAGGTTCAGTAGATTCTCAGAAAACAAATGAGACCCAGCATTCATGATATGCACGCTCTTAAGGCTGTGCAATTGGGCAATTAGTTGAATTAGTTGAAAGGGGTGTGTTCAAAAAAATAGCAGTGTGGCATTCAATCACTGAGGTCATCAATTTTGTGAAGAAACAGGTGTGAATCAGGTGGCCCCTATTTAAGGATGAAGCCAACACTTGTTGAACATGCATTTGAAAGCTGAGGAAAATGGGTCGTTCAAGACATTGTTCAGAAGAACAGCGTACTTTGATTAAAAAGTTGATTAGAGAGGGGAAAACCTATAAAGAGGTGCAAAAAATGATAGGCTGTTCAGCTAAAATGATCTCCAATGCCTTAAAATGGAGAGCAAAACCAGAGAGACGTGGAAGAAAACGGAAGACAACCATCAAAATGGATAGAAGAATAACCAGAATGGCAAAGGCTCAGCCAATGATCACCTCCAGGATGATCAAAGACAGTCTGGAGTTACCTGTAAGGACTGTGACAGTTAGAAGACGTCTGTGTGAAGCTAATCTATTTTCAAGAATCCCCCGCAAAGTCCCTCTGTTAAAAAAAAGGCATGTGCAGAAGAGGTTACAATTTGCCAAAGAACACATCAACTGGCCTAAAGAGAAATGGAGGAACATTTTGTGGACTGATGAGAGTAAAATTGTTCTTTTTGGGTCCAAGGGCCACAGGCAGTTTGTGAGACGACCCCCAAACTCTGAATTCAAGCCACAGTACACAGTGAAGACAGTGAAGCATGGAGGTGCAAGCATCATGATATGGGCATGTTTCTCCTACTATGGTGTTGGGCCTATTTATCGCATACCAGGGATCATGGATCAGTTTGCATATGTTAAAATACTTGAAGAGGTCATGTTGCCCTATGCTGAAGAGGACATGCCCTTGAAATGGTTGTTTCAACAAGACAATGACCCAAAACACACTAGTAAACGGGCAAAGTCTTGGTTCCAAACCAACAAAATTAATGTTATGGAGTGGCCAGCCCAATCTCCAGACCTTAATCCAATTGAGAACTTGTGGGGTGATATCAAAAATGCTGTTTCTGAAGCAAAACCAAGAAATGTGAATGAATTGTGGAATGTTGTTAAAGAATCATGGAGTGGAATAACAGCTGAGAGGTGCCACAAGTTGGTTGACTCCATGCCACCCAGATGTCAAGCAGTTTTAAAAAACTGTGGTCATACAACTAAATATTAGTTTAGTGATTCACAGGATTGCTAACTCCCAGAAAAAAAAAATGTTTGTACAAAATAGTTTTGAGTTTGTACAGTCAAAGGTAGACACTGCTATTTTTTTGAACACACCCCTTTCAACTAATTGCCCAATTGCACAGCCTTAAGAGCGTGCATATCATGAATGCTGGGTCTTGTTTGTTTTCTGACAATCTACTGAACCTACTGGTAACTTGTTTGCCACGTAGCAATAAAAAATATACTAAAAACCTTGATTATTCTGGTTAGTCACATTGTACTGCTATTATTTTGAACAATACTGTATATTTAGTTAGATACTAAATATGTGGATATAACAGGAAGCTGAGAGAAGAGAAAATATGTGAAGAAATACATGCATTTATCCATAAGTATATGACAGGTTGTAAAAATGAACAATTCCAATTAAATTTTTGTTATCATTCTTATTACGTCAATGCAATACTTTAAAGACAATTTGGAGTAACTTGCACTGATGAGTCGCTCACAATAGGAGCAGCAGCACCAGTTCAGAAAGCAACGCAGTGAAGTGAACTTCATGATGATAATCTAGCTTCCTAAATGAAGCCGTATTTAGGCACAAAGAAAGCATGGCTTTTGAAACACAATCTCTTGAAACACAGTCGAGGTGTAACGTGACATATTTCTGAGTGTCTTTATGGATTTCTCTGTGAATTCACGGATGCATGGCTCCTCTCATCTCCAAAGCAACACATCAATCCGCCGGCCTGCGACGCTAAGGGTCGCACGGATCTAATGCTGTGCTTCTGTGTCGCGTGTCTGCGAGGTGAAGAGCAGGGATTGTGTTGAGCCAAGCGTGAGATTCGAGCCTCATCACCTCGCCGTCCGCATTGATCGCAGAAAATAATTTCCCCCATTGACGCTGGGAAAGGCCATTGTGCGGGTTAGCTGTGAAATTGCTTATCTGAACCAATTTGCATGGCTAACCAGAAGGGTTTGTCATTATAAATGAGAATGAGCATTTGCGGGCCGAACAAAGCCGAGCGTCCGTTCGTTTTGTCACAAACTCTTCATCGGGAGGACGTCTGAAAGCCTGATCACTAACCTGACCTGGACGTTATTAGCTGTAATGTGCTGTTTTAATCTGTGTTTTACATCCTGACTGAAGTGAAGAAGTGTGAACGGATACATACTTCAGTCTGGACCATCGCCGGCCGCTGTGTTCTCAACATCTTGACCGTCTGGAAGATGTCCACCACTCCTTCATAGCGCATGCGCTCCAGAACGATGCTGAGTGTGATGAAGACGCCCGTCCTGCCCACGCCAGCACTGCAGATCAATCACAACACAACCTGTCAGCTGGAGCTGCCAAACAACACACCTCAACATCTGAACTAATCTGACTCTATCTCATCTGGATGTGAAGCGCCGCATTCATAATATTTGTGCTAAATTAAGTTAAGCCCGGACACTGCAGGCAAAACCATTGTGATTTCAAGCACTGGTCAATTTTGAGACTATTTTGCTTCATATCATGTATTCTATCAGGATTAGTGGAAAGAAAACATCCAACATACACATTTATTATTTTGCATCTGTAGATTTCAATTACATTTCCAATCCATATCTATTTTTTTCTCCACTTCAGCAGCACTTTCACACACCAAAACGTTTTACTGAGTGGTTTGTTCATATATCATTCACACTGTTTTATACAACATTTTACTCCTAGAAACATGGTCAAATGTGTATGTTTCTGTCTGCTGACAGTATTTTCTGATTCATGCAGTGATAAAAGGAGAAATACAACATCTCCTCAGTAAAAACCTTTATCTTTAACATGTCAACAAAATCAAACAAGAATTCTGAGCCTGGATTTATCGAGAGTTCCCATCTATACTCCGGGAATGTATACAGATTAGTGCATATTTAATTGAATATTATATATATATATATATATATATATATATATATATATATATATATATATATATAGTTCACTTTTACAAATCTGCATATTTCTGCTTAAAAATATGGGGCAATTGTTACTTTAATCTAAAAAAAAAAAAGTGCAGAATTGCTTATAGAAAATGCAAATACATTCTCTGGCAGCAGGTGGCACTTTGGGAATGGCAGAAATATAGTGGCTTCGCTGGGGATGTTTAAGCTTTTTGAAGTTTAATCACAAAGCTACATATCAATTCTTGCCATTCTGTTCCTAAATTTAAGACCTCTTGAATCATAATTTAGACTTGCTTCTATCATTTAAGACTTCTTATGGCCTTAAATCTGATACAGACCTCTGGGGAGGTGGGAATGGCTGCTGTGCCCTTCTTTAACTCCACGGTGCGACTGTGTGTGACCATTGTGATTTAATGTGCTGAATGTCATTTTTCTAACTATCTCCGATATCAAAATCAGTGTGACACACTTTGCAAAAGGCGTGGCTATTGTCTATATGGCTTTGAGATATTAAATTGCCTTCCATCCAGCTGTTTTCTGGGAGTCTTCTACTCCCATTTCTGCCAGTGATGCTTGATTCAGCATCCCGCGTCATTACCTGCGCAGATATCGACAGCGTTACTGGGTCGTAGGCTGCCAGCTTGAGGTCACAAATGGTTTAAATGTGTATGATGTGTCGATGTGTGAGTGAGATGCGCTGGGAACTGGACAACCTTGGAATAATATATTGAGGTGAACTGAAACAGGAAACGGGAGTGTTGACATGATCGTCAGTAAAGGAGCTGCTCAGCCTTCAGAAAATGATGATTATGAAGTTTATAAAGTATCAAGTGTTATATGAGCTGTTTAAAGATACATTCATTTTAAACAAATTTTCTCTTTACAGTTTAAAAACAACATGTGATTTTCTAGCAATACAAAAAATTAATGAATGAAAACATGAGTTTGGGAAACAGGATTGAAGATGTACGCTGTCACTCAGTAAGGGCCAAAAATAATCCACCAAAACTATCTGAGTTTCATTAGCTGACATACGATAACATGAACTAACAATGAACTTCTATGGCATCTTGGTTTTTAACATTTTAACATTCACTTATAATTTTTATTTTTTTAAATCAGAAGTTAATCCGTTAATATTATTTAATGCACTAAATATTAACAGACAATGAACAATTGAATTGTAATTGACTAACATTAACCAAAATTAATAACTGCTGTAGAAACACATATATATAGACTTCTAAGGTCACAATCACGACCTCACAGGACGGATTAAAGACATGTGATGTGTCTAAATCAGCTTTTAATGCTGAATTATTGCTTTTGGACAATATTTAGTTGACAGAACAAAAGACAAGCGTTTCATCACATTCATGAACAGTGTCCGTTCTGTTTTCCTCGCACAGACTCGTGTCTTTCTTACCTACAGTGGACCGATATGGGTCCGTCCTGACCAAACTGCTCTTTTGTTTTATGCACTTGGCCGATGAAGTCGATGAAGCCTTCCCCTGATTTTGGCACACCTTGTTCTGGCCAGTCTGTGAACTGGAACTGTCTGACGGTCCGTGACTGTCCGTCCTGAAAGAGAGCGAGAGAGATTCACACCAGAGACAGATGCTGCGCTTGTCAAACCCATGACGAGAACATGACGCTCCTGAACCAGTCTGAGAAGCTCAAGAAACAACAATAATCAAGAAACCTCATGTTGCTACTAAACTGATGCCTCAGCGCCAGCAAGATACAGTACTGTTCAAACGTTTGGGCTCAGGAAGATTTCATTTGTTTGAGAGAATTCAATACTTTTATTCAGCAGGGATGCATTCGATTGACCAAAAGTGTCAGTAAAGACATCAATACTGTTATAGAAGATTTCTATTTCAAATAAATGCTGTTCTTCTGAACTTTCTGTTCATCTGTGAATCCTGAAAAATAAAATGTGTCAGTTTCCACAGAAATATTGTGCAGCACAACTGTGTTCAGCACTGATAATAATCAGAAATGTTTCTCGAGCAGTAAATCATCATATTATTCTGATTTCTGAAGATCATGTGACACTGAAGACTGGAGGAATGATGCTGAAAATACAGCGGAGCATCACAGAAATACATTACAGTTTAACAGAGATTCATATAGAAATAAAGGCAGCCTTGGTGAACAGAAGAGACTTTCCAAAATATATATTAAAAAAATGTTTTTGAAGAGCAGCATACGGTTAGGGCAGAGAGGAAAGGAAAAGTATCACATTTGGTGATAGCTGGTATTTAAAGGGTTTACCATGGTAAGTTTAATAACGGTCTCAGCTCGGTGGTTTTGGGTGTTTTTCTGTTTTGAGCTCCAGCCGCCCACAGCTCAGAAGCGTGTGGTTTCACCTGAGTGTGTGTGTGTGTGTGTGTGTGAATCCAGACACTAATTCCTCTGATGTGGGCGGCTGAAAAGCTCCTGACGAGAAGCTCAGAGAGTTTGCATTTCTTTAGTGATTTTGTATATAACCCAGATAAGAGACGTGAGAGAGAGAGAGGGAGAGAGGGAGAGAGAGAGAGAGAGAGAGAGAGAGAGAGAGAGAGAGAGAGAGATAGAGAGAGAGAGAGAGAGAGAGAGAGAGAGAGAGGGAGAGAGAGAGAGAGGCAGGAATGTGTGAGTGTTTATCAGAATAAATGCTGTGATGGAATTAGAGGCCTGTGAGCTCTACTCAGACTGAATATAAACTATAATACACAAATCCCAGGTCCAGGCTCTGGAGTCTCACCCGTGCGTCCGTCACTTTAAACTCTCTCAGGATGTACTGCGGCATGTTGTATTCGGCCATCGGATCCACCACAAAGTACTGATATCTGGCTGAACGCTCTGCTGGCCAGTACTGATGGCACTTCTCCTGATGGACACACACAATACATCAGTCATGTGACTGCCAAAATACAACCAGAATGCATCAGAACAAATACCAGCCCTGGGAGGAACCTTCGTTAACACTGGCGTCTGAGCAAAGGGAAGAACGAATAAAACAAGCACCAAATCTGTTTGAAAGAAAATCAGACCGCTGTTTCCTCAACAGTGACTCATGGGTTCAGGAAGTTTGAGGACATTTCTTGGTGTTCTTTCAAAATCTGGATTTCACATTCAGCCACAGCCAGAAAAGTATCAACTTTAATCTGCTAAATTATTTTGATGAATCAAAATTCTATTCAAAATCCTGGAAACATTGAATTGAACGCAAATTAAATCTAAAAACATGGATGATTTTGAAAAAGTAAGGTTTACAGACAAATATGAGATTGAATGAAAAAAAAATTACTTTTAAAATGACAAAAAGAGAAATCTGAAAAGATAACTGGAGCATATTTGATAAGAAAATACTATTTCTGTCACCCTACTGCAAAATGTCATATTTAATTCAAAAGCAATTTCTGATTAAAATTCATTTCTATAGAACTTTTAAACGCACTTTCTTCAGCAATAAATAAATAAAAGGATATACAATCGGCATAATCTACCACAGAACACCACAGTTTAGGCCTTTTTTATCTTCAATCTTATATTTAAATGTATTATTACTATTATTATTTATGGCAAATAGTGTTGTAAGCACACCGAGTCTGACTGAGAGGCACTCACTCTGCCCATCTCTCTGAGTTTGGTCAGCATCACGACGATTGTGGAGTTGTGTTCCCACAGCATCCTCCAGAAGTCTTCTGTGGTTTCGGCTAAAGGACCCTGCGTGGCGATGTAGGCCTTCTGTTGCCTGACACACAGCGAGAGACACACATTTATCTTCACGCTCAAACACACACAGACGGACGGATCCGGCCTCTTCTGCTCACCTGTATCCGTCGATGAAGCTGGCATTGATGTAGTCGGAGCCCTCGACTCCTCTGATTGGCTGCAGACTGACGCGTGTGGACTCGTAGGGCATGATGTTAACCAGTCGGTTTTTGAATTTGTTGCAGGGCAGATTGGCACTGATGAACCGTGAGGTGTGAGCTTTTGTGTTCGCTAACCGCTGCAAGAAACATATCATTACAGAAAATGTCATCATTAAGCAAAAGGTTGTCTAGACATGTTGATATCGACTTGAAAACTGAAGAAGTTGAAAGTTTGAAGGCCTTGTGAATATTTGGACAGTCAGTTGGTCAGAGACAGACAGACAGATGGATGTTACTGTTAAACCAGAATAAACACACACACACACACACACACACACATCCAACATGGGATGGATGTTTAATGTGTTTAACCATCTTGAACTTGGTCTTGAAAACAAGAATGAGAGGCAAATGTGGTTTACGGTGAAAAAAGCGAGCGCGGGAATGGTTAGCGCTAGCGTGAGAACGGCACAGGGGTCTCTGAGTTCCTGCAGGAGAAGCCACAGGCCCACACTGTCTCTGCGGCGCAGTAAAGTGAGCCTGTGGTGGGCCTGAGACGGCCAGACTCCGGCAGCCAAGCCACAGCAGTGGGGTCGACTGCAGGGATCTCATGATGTGGCGTGACATTCGATCACCTCTTACTCTCAGTAAACAGATTTCTGTTGGACAAACGGCAGGCCGAATACAAAGCATCGGTGTCAAATAACAGAAGAGAGAGGGGCAGCTTCCTGTGGCCAAGCCAGCAGTTCTGCTGCAGTCACTCCAGGAGGAGGAGCCAGAGCTCGCGGTCAGACGTCTGTAAACATGTGACATGATCGCAGTGTTTCTGGCCCCTTCTGTTCAGATGGAGTTTGATCAAGAGTTCCCATAATCACAGGAGTCATTGGGACACTAGACAGATCAACTCAACTAGGTAAAACACTGCACCATTTGAACACCTTCTCTTTGCTAGTAGTGATTGGAAGGGGAACTCTTTTTTGAGGAATTCATCTGTGCTGGATGTCTGGATCAAGGGGGACACTGAAGCCTTATCCTAGTATTATCCAAGCCAAACCCTACGTGTCTTCCACGATCGGACATATCGATAGATATATGGTCAAGGTTTGGTCAAGTAGTGATTTAGAAGGTTTAGGGTTCTCGGGTCTCTTCACTTAGACTCAAGATTGATTCAGTATATTTGTACAAGTATTAGCTATTGGTTTTGAAATTATAGGGACAAACAGATGTCAACAAACCCAACTCCCACTAACATCCGTCTTACCTTAAACTCCAGCTCCATGCCGGTGACGTTCTCTCCGGACTCGATCTGTGTGAGTTTCTGGATGTAGGCGTATAGGTTCCTGGCGGGAACCTCGGTGGTGCCGCAGGTGACGGCCTCCTGGAGCGCGTCGTGAATGAAGACATACTGGTCCTCCGTTTGGACCATATAGTTCCTCTGAGCACGCATGAGCGTCACGTGACCGTAGATGTCCACCGTCTTCTCGTGTTTGATTCGCTCCAGCATGGCGTCGATGACGATGAAGCAGCCGGTCCGACCCACGCCGGCACTGTCACACAACAGACAAGAGAAACGAGGGAAAAAGTTTGGTGAAGTTTGTGTTCAGGCACTTTTCTTACGTGCATGCTATCTGTGAAATCAATGGGACTCTCTTTGCATTTCTGTCTTGAACGTGGAACAGCCAAACAGTTTTTAATGGCAGAGATTCTGGAGTGGATGATGCTGTTCTTGATCGGCGTACACCTGTGCTCACTATCAGAGTAAAACAACCCCTCCATTTAGCCTCTCACCCTCTCTAACCTCCATCTACACACTCGAAAAGCCTCCATCTACTTTCCACTTTCCATCACTTTGAAGAGGCCAAAGCTTTGTTAACTTCCTGAAGCGCAGCCACTGACGTCAACCACAGGCACTTCTCCATTAAACACCTGAGATCAGAGCCCTTCATTAAGACCAGAGCTCCACAAATGCTCACATTAGTGCTCTTCCTGCACGAAGACGTGAGTGAGAGAGATTTCTTTATCAATGAGGCACTTGAGCCAATGAACACCAGCTCTACCTCACACAGAACTGCCACTAACATGCATTTATCTCCAAAAACCCATTTTGAGCTCAGACAGCAAAATGATTTCACTCTTTTAGGCTGAAAGTTCCTAGTGAGTCTGAAGGTCATGATTAGCTGGTGCAGGTGTGTTTAATTGGGGTTTGAGCTAAACTCTGCTGGACCGTGGCCCTCCAGAAAGCAACATCACATTCAGAGATAAGTCAAGTCACCTTTATTCATATAGCGCTTTAAACAAAACAGATTGCGTCAAAGCAACTGAACAACATTCATTTGGAAAACAGTGTGTCAATAATGCAAAATGATAGTTAAAGGCAGTTCATCATTGAATTCAGTGATGTCATCTCTGTTCAGTTAAATAGTGTCTGTGCATTAATTTGCAATCAAGTCAATGATATCGCTGTAGATGAAGTGACCCCAACTAAGCAAGCCAGAGGCGACAGCGGCAAGGAACCGAATATCCATCGAATGGAGAAAATAAAACAAACCCACAATGCACTGCAGCAATCATGAATCCATCCATTCACATTTACAGACAATGTTGTGTGTCCAGTTCACTGGAGCTGCATGTCTTTGTGTTTGGGTCGTGGTGGAAACCAAAGCCTCATCCGAGTACTAACCGAGTCATGCTGTGCTTCGCTTCCACGATCAGTAGAGTTCAATCTAAATAAAAAGGACTGTTTTACTAATTACTTGTGTTGCACATTGTTCATCAACTGAATATTTTTTTTTTTTCCAAGACCGGGGAAAGTCATGGAAATTAATCAAATCTTGGATCACAATTTGCATTTTTGATTATTATTATTTAAATATTATACTTTCTTTATATATCATGTTTTCAAACTTTAGTGTTCTTAAATGGGGGTCGTCTTCTTTGTGTAAAGTCTGTCCTTTAAACGGTTTGAACTGAAGGCTTGAATTGTTTTCAGGACAAAAGCATTTTTCTTAAATGTCAGAGCTGTCACATTTTTACTGGGGAATGCTGTCAGATGCTTGAATTATAATGTTTTAATTACCATTTTTATTTGCAATAATTGTTTGGTATGACTTTTGTTCATTACTATTTACTCTTTTTTTTTTTTTCCTGTAATTGTTTGGCGTTTCAAGATGGGATGCTGTCACCAGAGCTGTTTCTAGGTGAGTTCGGTGTTGGTCTAGGGCACTACCAGCTGAAGGGACACCGCTGAGAACTCATTCTGGCACTACACTGCAACATTTTAACAGGGTTGTAATAAAGAGTGACACAGTCATATCCCTCACTAGATTGCCCAACATCATTGGGCTAGAGTATTGTCAATCTGACGATGCCTGTATGCCACTGGATCACAGCGCTGTCGATTGCTGCCTGATTGTTGCATGCAAAGTTTGTATTTGGAGCGCTCAACACCATTAGATCAATGGGCTCTGTCAGTGCTTTGGCAAGACAAGTTTAAAATATTGGTACAGTAAATAAAGTGCAGAGTTGATAAATCACGTTGCAAGATTTGTGCAAAAGGTGTGCGTTTTTGAGCTAATGAATTGTTAAAGGATCAGTGTGCTGTAATATTCCCATATAAACTATGACAGCCAATTAAAAAAAATATTGGTATAGTACAATTAGCTAGATCACAAGATCAATACATCCTTTATTAAAGCACTTTGTGGAGTTTGATGCATCCTTAAAGAGGTGTGGAAATGCTGAATCAATTAAATGACTTCTTAATGTGAGCAGCATCATTCACAGAGGGCAGAGCTTCACATTATTTAAAGGATTAAGAAGCTGCATTGATTACTTTTCTGCCACTGTTCAGAAAAAATAATGCAATAACTGACACTTCAAATCAATGTTACAAGCAACAACAACAAAACAATTGAATAAAGAAAAAAAAAAATGAATAAATACAAAAAGGAAGCCGCTGATAATATCTAAACATGTATCCAAATCCAAATGTAATAAAATTAATTAATGTGTGATTTATGTGCGAATGATGTGCAATGTCTTGTACTAGTGATTGTTACATAGGGCTATACAGGCATCAGTGCTAACACAATGATATTAAAGCTGAAAAAAAATGGCTAAATATTGATCTTAACAGTCAATTTACAAATAATGCATCCAGATTCATGGAGCTCACAATGGGCTGAATCTCCACAGATTAGTGCTGTTACTATGACAACCAATTTAAACCTGACGAGAAACTGATGTCTGAAAATAATATATAATCTGGAGGAGCGCAAATAGGGATTTTGTCCAGGGTGTCAAACTGGCTTACGTGTTAAATGGACAATAATATGAGGGGGCCGTGATAGTGGAAACGCTTGGAGATGTTGTAACTTCCTACAAAACTTTCATCAAATCAACCACTGCTACTAGCAAGGCTTCATTTACTTTATGTAAAGTCAGTGTCTTTGTTTTGATTTTATGACGATGATGAGTTCTTGACAGGTTTCATGAGACACTCAGAAGACCTGTCTGTCCGTCCAGTGACGTCTCTGACATCCAATCATGTGCTTGGATGGACTTTGTCTTTAGTTGTGATGACGGCTGACTGTGTGCTCCTCGACGGTGACCCGCGGGTTACAGCTGACAGCGGTGAACGCCCTCTTTACAGACGACATGGCCACAAACACACCCATGGTCAGCCGCTATCAGCATCGATCGCATGGCATCAGGAAGATCTTCAGACAGCATCGTGTGAATGCAATTTTCCTTCTGCACCAGGCAAACCGTTTAACAGCGATAAATGCAGGTGAATCCAGCGAGGTTAATTACCCACGAGCGCAGGAGAAGGAGCACATCATCCGCCGGCTTTTGTTTTTCCTGACAAACAGCACACATATAATCTCCTGCCCACACGTGACCCCACCGGCTTAAAACTTCCTCTGCTCTTGCCGAAGGATGTGTCAACTTTCTGACACCCGCCGCAAAATGAAAGAAATAATTTTTTAATGGTCAGATGGAGATGGTGTTTTCATATGGATTAAAGTCTCGCTGTCGAGCCTTTATCTGATCTGAGCCGAAAGGAATACAAAGTCTCTGTCCCAATGAATGATATTAATTCCCTTATTCAGCGCACACGCCGGCCAGACAGAAGAGGGGAAATAAGAATTTTTCAATTTCAAGCGCTCCCCTGGGAGCTCTAATTAACTGCCCTATGTGTGATTTTTAAGGGTTTACTAATCCTTGTTTTCTCTCTGGCAGTTTTCCGATGGAAGCTCGTGGCTTGTTGTTTTTGCATGCCTCTCTCTCGGATGTTTTTGTGCCGCTTTCGCTTAGAGGGGAATTTAACAGATGGTTTCGTATCCGTCTTTTTCATAAATGCAAGAGTACCTCATGTTCTGCCATGCATCAAAATCTCATAAAAGTGTTTTTAATACTTGGGATCAATCCATTATTTTTTTTTTTTTTTTTTTTTTTGTAGTTTTCTACTTATATCATGACATTAGTTCTTTAATAAGGGCTCTAACGATAAATACAAAATCACTCAACACATCATTACAGCACCTGCCATCAACAAAAGACGTACACAGGACGTACACTATTTGCTTAAAATATTTTACATAACATTCATTCTTCAGGTAGAAACAAGGACATTTTTAAACTTAAACAAACAAAAGGCGAAAAGATGGATCTGAAAGAAGTCTTTTCTGTTCTCTAAGACGTGTTATTAATGATATAAATGTAAATAAGTCAGACCTGCAGTGCACCACCATGGGTCCGGCGTCCAGCGGGTTGCAGGACTTGACCCTGCGCAGGAAGGCCAGGAACGGTGTGGGATGCTCCGGAACGCCGTGATCCGGCCACGCCGTGAACTGGAACTGCCGCACCTCTCGCTTCTCGCTGGAGCCGTTCTGAACGCAAGAGTGAAAAATGTTCTTCAAATACTACAGCCAGCCAGACATCATTATGTACTCACCCTCATGTTGTGTCAAACCTGCATGCAGCTGTTTTACCACAGAGCGATGGCTGACCGTGACATGAGGGCGAGTTAATGTGGACGAGCTGATGCTGTACCTTGTAGAGGGCAAGCGTCCGGACGCAGTATGTGGCCAGCTCCACCGTGTCCAGCAGCGTGACCTGAATGAGTCCGTACGTCTCCGTCCCTCTGTTGGGCCAGTACTGGTCACACTTCACCTGAAACACACACAAACACACGGATAAAGCCAGAGAAGGAGCGCTGCCTTTCCCATTTCCTGCTGACAAGCGGATTTCTCAACTCAGCAGTGAGTGACAGAAGCTATAATTACTATCTCCAGCGCTCTGTCGCAATCACATCACAGCCGGACGTCTCTACTATTATAGATGTGGGCTGCATTGTGAAACCAATAAAAGAGATGCTAAACATGAAGCCTCCAGGTTACCGCAGGAAACCCACATGCATCTCCAACTGGACTCATTCTGACAGCGTCTCTTACCAAACGCCACAAACATGTGACAAAGACTGTAGTATGTGACTATGTATTTCAAATAATGTTAAAGAGGTTTATTTTTCACTAATTTATGTACTTATGCATTCTGTTGCAAGACGCAGTGTCCTTTCAGAAAGACTCCGCCCACACACTCTTCTGATTGGCTGTGTGGACAGAGTCTTGTGTTGCATTTAGTAAGAACATGCCGAAAGCCAATCAAACCACAGGTCAGAGCGTGTCGTACCCTGGATCTCTCCTCCAGTTTGGTCATCATGACGATGTTTGCGCTCCGCTGCTCCCAGATCATCCTCCAGAAATCACCGAAGGTCTCTGGGAGCGCACCTTGAGTGGCGATGTAAGCGTTCTGCTTCCGGTAGCCATCGATGTAGTTTGAGTTGATGTAATCGCTGCCTGGAATCCCTGCCAACACACACACAACACCCTGAGAACCAGACACTACACCTCCGTTTGAGCTCGCAGTTGAATTTGAGTATTTTTAATATGTTGCTATTTGGATGTTAATGTATTCTGCTAGCTCAGTGCTAGGTGTTTTTTCACACTATTTTGACCAAACTAAAGATAAAAACATCCAAAATACATATTTAAGTCTTTATTTTATTGCACTTCACCCATTAACATTTGTAGTTTTTACTTGCAAATTAAATTTAAAAAGTTTGTTTCTCCACTTCAGCAGCACTAAAATGAACTAATTATTTATTTTTACATTTGTTTTACATTTTATTACTGTGAATAGGACCCGAGGGGCTACATTGGTGCCGTGACCCGGGTGGGAGTGAGGTTTAAGGGGAAGTGTGTGTGTGTGTGTGTGTGTGAGTGTGTGTGTGTGTGTGTGTGTGTGTGTGTGTGTGTGTGTGTGTGTGTGTGTGAGTGTGTGTGTGTGTGTGTGTGTGTGTTTATGTGTGTGTTTATGTGTGTGTGAATTTCGAACTTAGTCTCATCCAATGTCGAGAAAAGTTTAAATATTAGCTCATATAAATTAGTGCATATTTACTAAGGTAAAGTCTTGCTCGGACATCAAAAGCACAAAACACTCAAACATAACAAAAATGTTTGCGTCTACATGAAAATGATTGGTCATAATGATTTTTGCTCATCATTCATATCAAAATCAAATCATTTAAAATGATAATATTTGGCAGACAAGGGTCTGAACACACTCATTCTTCATTATTCAGAGAGCTTTCTGCAAAACGGTCCTGAATCTTCATTTCATGCAGTATATATATTCTGTGATTTCCCTCTCTGTGAAATAAACTGCAAGTGAAGACGTGTGAGAAATCTGGCTTGATTTGTGCTGTTAGACGTCTGACAGCGTGTCAGTGCTGCAGGACTCAGCTCACACATGCAGCGGCGAGATAAACTCATCCCAGCGCTCCCTCGCCCCCGCATCCGCTCTCTACATCCGTCTCCACTCCAGGTGAATTATTTTACTAAGAATTTATGAATAAATTAAAACTCCATGTTTTTCATTTTCTCCTTCATTCTGTGACTGACAGGATAGAAAGACAATTAATCCTGCCTTTCTTTCGTTCTGTTATAGACAAAAGAGGCCAAAATGAGACAGAGATATCAAAGAAATTAGTACTGAACATGAGTGTGTGTGTGTGTGTGTGTGTGTGAGAGAGGGGGAGAGAGAGAGAGAGAGAGAGAGAGAGAGAGAGACGCTGTTCCAGAAACTAGTGAGCCTCCTACATAAGGGTGTATTTCAAGACAGGATTACATGTATCCTTCACAGACAAAGCTAAATTTAATTATCTTAATCTGCATTTTTCTTGTTGTCCAGTAAACAAACAAACAAACAAACAAAAAATTATATATATATATATATATATATATATATATATATATATATATATATATATATATATATATATATATATATATAATTTATATATACTACATTAATAAATGAATAAACAAATAAAACAAATAAATAAATAAATGTTAGAATTTCTCTGGAAACAGGCTATAATATCTACTTTAGACAATATATTGTTTTAAGGATGTTTACACATGTTTTATTGGAAACTAAGATAGTTGTAAACCTGAAGCGTACCATCGATGGCGGACAGCAGGACTCTGGAGTGATCGTAGGCGATGACGTTTGCGTATCTGTTCTTGGGTTTGTTGACCTCCAGGTTGGAGTGCTCCCAGGTGAACTGCTGACCGGGATCGATCGACTGAGGAGAAATGAGAATGAATACACAGCTCATCTTACAGCTGTATGCTAACTGTTGGCTCGGACTCAGCATACTCTGAGTGTCTCGCCAGTAATATCCATCTGAAATAGAAAGGCTCGTCCCGACCCGCGTGGCTATGATCAGCATTCACAGTCTGTATTAATAGAGCGCGACTGTAACGCGTCATTGAGCGAGAGCAGTTAGAAATAAACTCTGCTGCTGGGCGGAAACATGCTGCATCAACAACTTCTGCCGTGGAATACAGAAATACTGACCTGACGTTCACACTATCACAAGATGAATCAGTTCATGCACAAATACATATACAGTTAGTTAATTTTTGAGATTATATAGTTATGATGAATATCTGCCATATCTTGTGTGTTCAATTGCCAAGAAACACATTAGGTAAAAAAAAAAAATAAATAGCCTGAATGCAGTGTAAGTTGCTTTGGATAGAAGCATCTGCAAAATTCATAAATGTAATGTAAATGAAAAAAAAAAAAAAAATGCATGGATTGACAAAGTAACGAATAAATATACAGATGAAATAAATGCATGAATGAAGTAATTTATGGAAAAAATAATGAATGCATGAATGAAATTTAAAATTTAATTGAACAAAAGCATGAAATAACTAATGGAAATATGAAATAAATTAATAAAGTGAATCAATTAATGAATAAAGATTAAACGGAGTGAGAGAAATAACGGGATCATTGAATGAATGAAGGAGTGAATGAATGACGTGTGAGATTCCTGTGCATTCTTCAGGAAGTCAGACGACTGAAGCGTTCGGCGCTGAGCTTGTTTAAAACAGGTGTGGGTCTGAAAGAGCTTTTGTGCTCAATATGACCTCAGCGTCAGTCTTATGTGCCGCTTGCAATTTCTTCCCATTTACTTTAATAATGAAATTATTCAGTCTCCGCAGTGTCTTTTGAAAATGAAAAGATGATACGCATCTGCCTGCGAGCCCAGCTCTCTGCGTTGACAAATTTCAAATTACAGTTTTCAGAGGAGCGTTGAATGAATGAAAATTGGTCCCGTAAGCGAATAGGGGAAAGTAATGTCTTCATGCTTTGAATAGATTCTGAAGGATCACGCAGAGATGTGCTCCCTTTCAAACGGCGCTTTTGTCCACTGATGTGCCCTTTCAAACGAAAGCAGGCGACTGCAAACACATCGCAGCCCCACTTGGACAAATTATGCTCAGAAATAGCAAAACGATAAATGCTGTGAGACTGTCAACAGCCAAAGCAGATATTTCACATTCGACACATATAGCTGAGAGAGGCGAGGAGACGCTGCTGTTTTAGCTGTAAAGCGTAACTCTACAATAAGCGAACAGGCCTCCATATGAAGGGGTGTGAAATTGACAGCGGTGGTATTTTTCTGTCAGGGCGAGTCGCCGCGCCGCACCATAAAGCTTCGCTAAAGATGACAAATCTCCAGTTAAGCCGCATCATTCTGCCCAAATCTGCTGGAACATGGCTCGTGAACTCGTCTGTTCATTGTGCTGCTAAAATGACTTTCTGTGCCCATGCAAAAGCATCCTGGGATGACAATACCGTGTGTTTGAGCTCAGCTCTGGCAGGAGCTTTGGCCGAGCTCCACGTCTGACCTCATGCTCAGGATCTACATGGCCCAAAAACAGTCCATCACAGGAGCACTGACATCAGCGAACGGACTCATGGTTGGGCCCTGCGATCTCATCAGCGGAGATAAGGAGATTCCATCGAGAAACATCCGGCCTGACCTTTCCTACACCGGCGCAGTAGCTGACAGCCGATGAGATTTCATCGTGAGCACGACTGATAAGATCACAGACCCGTCGAATGACTGCAGAAACGCTTCTGCACAGGTTTATGAGTAATACTGCTGAGAAACATTCATGTGTCGCGCTTTAAATCTTTAGAATTCAAATTGAAAACCTACAGAGCCACTAAAAGAACATGGTGGTGGAAAAAAATGGCTGTGAGTGAAAAATTTTGGGATGGGAGGGGGAAAAAAAATCAGATTTTGTGCATTCTCTCACAAAAAATATTTGTGTTCTCTCCCAAAAGCAGTTGAGTTCGGACAAACACTTCCTGTTTACGTTACAGTTTGTAGTGGTTCATACAGCTCCTTACGTTCACAATGGAGTGGTTCATAGAGTTTTGTTTTGAACTTGGACGAAATAGTCAGTGCATGCTCATCATACATGGATTGGGACATACTTCAACACTGGATGCGAAAATTTTGTATACACCTAATTAATAAAGCATACAAACGAGCAGAGTAGCCCAGAATATGAATATAACCTGCTAAATTTGATTTAAGCGAATTCGGTAAACATTTTATTAATAAATTGTACATGAAAGCAGGTAAGCCCAGGGACATTTTCCTCCCCTAAAGGAAATGCAGCTTACTATAGAAAATTTTACAGATATATTGTGTGTACATTCAAGCAGATAATCCCATATGAGCTGAATTGCGTGATAAGCGTTTTCTTCCCCACAGAAAACTCTGGAAATGTAATCAAATTACTGACTACTCCTTTTAAAAGTAATCACAGGACTGTTCTGAGTACTTTATTTCAAAAGTAATTAGTAATTAGTTACATTACTAGTTACATTACTTTTCTTCTCTATGAAATTTGCGAAATCCCAGCATATGCATGCTTCCGATAACTATTTGTTATTAAAGCATCACTACTGACAGAACACTGTTATTTGTAACTAAAGCAAGCGGCTGCTCGTGCAGGGTTTATATGGTTTGGCAGAATGCAAGTAAAGAGCGCTGAATTTATAATCTCTAAAAGACATCTCCGTTCATCGCAATATCACAAATCTCTGTTATAACACAATAAATATATGCATAATTCATATTTCATAATGTCTACAATCCGTGTGTTATAATGAGAGGAAACGTGAACTCGCAAATGTCAGCACTGCATTGCTCAACGCTGCAAACACGTGTTATAGGCTATATAGAAACTCTGCTATTCGTTTATATTATATATTAGTTCATTTTGCTTTTATGCAATAAATGAATCATTTATTTGTTTTAGATATTTTATGTTTAGATGTTTCTGTTTGTTTTACTGGAGTCCCGTGAATCATGTTATTCTGTTGAATCCCGCACACACACACACACACACACACGAGTCTCAGTCCTGCGCTGTTCTTTGTTGCGTCGGATCTCGCGAGAGAAGTCTCTAATCCACTGAATGCTCTTGACTCGTCAGTGCGTGTTCTACATCCTTTTACTATCTCTAGATTATAAAACACTGCATTCTGTCTGCAATGTAACACGGCAGTAACATATAGAGACCTCGGCTTGTAACTATGCTCTAATTACTATTTTGAAAATTATAATGGGCTAGATTACTCCGTTACTAAAAAGTAATCAAATCACAGTAACACGTTACTAAGTAAAGCGTCTCTGCCCAACACTGTATATGATTGGGTTATTAATAATTACTGATTCTCTGAATCATTTAAAGTTGCAGATTCGCTCAGTAGCGAAACACCAGTTGTTTGGAGACACACACCAGTTCTGTTGCAGATGCACTCTCAAAAATCTAAATATTCTATATTCTGTCATATTAGTAATATTACAGCGACCAAAGACTTATGTTCAGCAGTTTTAATCATCATCAACCCAGCTATCTTGTTTATGTATGTAAGGCTGCTGGGCATAGCGTGATCTCGAAGGGTTGCCATGTCCATTATAAGCAATGTTTATTAAGCATCTTTGGGTTTGTTGTTTTTTGTTGTTGCATACATCCAAGAGGGGGACAGAATGGCTTAAAATAGCTTCAAATAAACTAAACAAAATACAAATTTAACCTAGCATCATGTTACTCATTGTATTCTTTTAACAACAGTCTTTATTTTTTTAAGAATCCGAGGAGAAAGTTGGTAGAAAGCGTAAGTAATAGAGAACCGTGATCAAATGTCTAGAAGACATTATGTAAATTAATTGTTAATCCAAAAAAGTAAATGTGTGTAAATGCTGTATAGTAATAATACCAATAATTATAATAATAATTATTATTATTATTTTAATATATAGCCATTCCTAGTTTGAAAATGATCAGCTTTGCTATAACAGCAGAAGTAGCAGAAATATCTCAGGGCACTTTCAAATATTTCTCTTTGACCATGGATCAGAGTCAGAAATGTAGAGAACAAAACCAGCATTTTTCATGCAGAAAGAAACAAAATGGTTGAGCATTACCTCATATTCCTGTGAAAACTTCAAGTTGTCGTTTGCTTTCAGGCGTTCGATGTGATCGGCCAGCTCCATGACTGGGATGGGAGGGTGACTGGCCATCCCTGCAGACAGAGGACAGACAAAGAGTCCAGATGTTAGTGCTGACACACCAGAGCCTACACCGAGAGATGGGCATTATAGAGGATGGAGGATGTGAGGTTTGTTTGGCCTGTATGATTGAACGAAGCAGCCACATGCTTGAAGAGAATGGACACAGAGGCCGCACAGAGCATTCCTAATGAAGAGAAGAATGTTATTCGTCCGCAAGCGTTAACATGGCGAGAAACATGGTGGAAAGATGGAACAGAGTAGAACACTAGGGGCTGGATATTAAAGATTGAGCTGGCGATGAATCTAAAGGATGCAACATATCAAACCCCGCCTCCTGCGCTGGCGTGAGGCAAAGCGGCGTGAGGAGATGAACGCAGTCCAGAGAGGAAGTGAAGGAAATGAACAGACACAGTGGCATATGTAGAAACAAGAACAACTAACTTGACAAATGGAGGTTACTGGGGTAAACCGATGTGGCTGAACCTGCAAAGGAAAAGGGGACGGGGATAAATCATACTAGCTGACGTTAAAACAAGCAAATGTGGTGATCGATTGCTATCGGGACTAAAAAAGAGGCAGCAGAAACACAGACTGAAATGACAGTCGAAAGTCGCAAATAATGCTACACAATCTCTAAATTTATTTGTTAGTAAAAAACAAATTCACACATGCTAATGGCTAACGTAAGACCAACATGCTGAGATGAGGATAACACATTTGGAAGAAAGAAAAAGACTCAAATGTCAAAATAAACGTTACAAGGACAGAGAAGATGGCGTGCATGTTTATCATGCCCATGTTTGTCCTGTTCTCTATGGGCTTCAGCAGTCAAATTCGCAAATAAGGCACATGTCTGTGAGAGAGTTTGTGTTTGCACTGCAGAGGATGCTTTTGAATAGTCGAGAAGCAGAAGCTGCTCTCTGATAACTGGTTTGCATAACAACAGCCTGCGTGCCACAGAAAAAGAGGCTGTATGCTTGAACTGCGGTTCTTTCATCTCTGGGCTGATAGAAGAGGGCATTAGCTAATGGAGGCAGCAGGAGAGAGCTGCCATCCACCGCCTCTCAAGACCCATTACCAGCCGCGGTGACAATGAAACGGCCATTCGGAGAAACGCATCAGAGCGACATCAAGCACCCTCAAGATGAAAATTGAGATGGGGAGGGGGGGAGTGACCGCACGATGGCATCAAGGGTTTGAAGAGAGGAGGGCTAATGCAGAGGCCGTTCTCGCTGAAGAGAGGGATCTTCAGCTGTCGAGAGCTGCGTTCCGCTGCCTGAAGGGAAAATGGAGGATGCAAAGCTTCTCTAAGAGGCTGTTTGCAAAAGAGGAGCCTGAGTCTGCTAATAAAGAGATACAAAGAGGATTGAGTGCATGGAACATCTCTCTGACATGTGAATATCAAACCCTGGCCTGTCCGCGTCATAGATGAATATCAAAACAAATGTTACTGCTGTGTAAGGATGAGAATCACATTCGACTGCAACACTGGGCACTTGATGAAAGCTTCAAAAAGAAAACCCACTTGAGGTGGTTTGACAGGGCTTGTTTTAGCTAGTCTCCCAGAATGACCTGTCGATGAACGCCCAGAACCACTACATAGTGTACTATTTAGTCTTGACTCATGGAAACCAGGCTAGTGGCGTGCTACGATCAGCCAACCACCTTGGGATGGTTTAAGCAGTTTTTCTTCTGTTAGGTAAATGGGTGTTCATCAAGATCATCGGTCGTGTTGACCTCAGAACACTTCTCAAATTCTTTGGACATGGTTGACTGATTTGAAACACAATAGGAAGCCTAAATGTGTCTTGATCCACCAACGGAATTTACAATAACCAACAGAGTTTTGAAAGGTTTTGGTTGGAAACAAATGCCACTACTCAGAGTAAATGGCTATGAATTGTGGTGTGTGGGAGTTATGTTTTTGGGTCCGCCAGCATGAGTGGTGCCTAAAACCTATTTAAAGCCATCAAAACAGTGGAAACCAATGGCCAGTAGCATAAACACAGCCACTGGGTCTTACGAACTAGTCTGAACATCTAATAGTAGTCAAGTAGTGTAGGCTAAAAAGTTTATGCCACCATCACAGCTTGGTAGCGAATGTTGATCTGATCCATTTTTATCAGAAAGAAGAAGAGTTTTCCTCCAGTCCATCTGTCTTGCTCTTGCAGTCCAGGTGTTTCTGACAGACAGACAGATGGACTCCGGTTCAGTGTGTTAAGAGCTGGTCTCGCTGGCACCCAGGTTCTCCTCTGAGAAACTAATGGAGCAACTGTTTTCACTGCTGTTCTGCCCCTCAGAAAATAAATCTATAGGTCTTCATGGCTGGCCGCTCTAGAACCGAGCACACTCCCCCTTGTTCACCAAGGTCAGGAGGGAGCAGCCGTTCACCGCTTGACAATTCCCACATTCCTCTAAAACTCATTCACACTCCACTGCTTTCAAACGAAATGGCTGCTTATGTTTGTGTGTGTGTGTGTTTGTGTCTCGATTCACCAACTGAATATACAATCAACATTAGAGGTTTTGAGAGCCACTGGCTTGAATATGTATCTCCAGAGTCTTCTTCAGCTGGCTTCAGTTTGTCACAGCCCTCGCTCTTCAGGTAAACTCACTGAGCTGTTATGACTGTGCTGCGAGGGGTTCTTGGGTCAGCTGTGAAGCTGCAGTACCAGAATCCTGAGGCATTTCCTGCCCTTCCGTCTGTTCGGAAGCCACCTGTCCCATACGTCTGTGATTATTCAGAGCAATTCCAATGCAAGAGGTGCGTCTCTGTATCTATGGCTCCATATGGCTTACAGACCCTCCAAATAAACCTTTCTATGAGCTCATTTATGACTGTGTTTCTGCACGAGGCATCTACAAATTGGCCAATGCATCACCAACATGCTCCCAAATCTAGTGAGATGACTTGCTGTCTACTCAGGCAGCATCTGTAACTGATCCTTGAGTCACTGACTTGACACAGGCAGCACCACAAAACTGATTTCAACTGATCCACAATTTCATGGACCTTGTAATCAACATTTGAAGTGAAGTGAAGTGAAGTGACATTCAGCCAAGTACGGTGACCCATACTCAGAATTTGTGCTCTGCATTTAACCCATCCGAAATGCACACACACAGAGCAGTGAACACACACACACACTGTGAGCACACACCCGGAGCAGTGGGCAGCCATTTATGCTGCGGCGCCCGGGGAGCAGTTGGGGGTTCGATGCCTTGCTCAAGGGCACCTCAGTCGTGGTATTGAAGGTGGAGAGAGAACTATACATGCACTCCCCCCACCCACAATTCCGTCTGGCCCGAGACTAGAACCCACAACCCTTCGATTGGGAGTCCAACCCTCCCAATCAAAGGGTTGCTTATGTCTTGCTTATGGATAACACATTCGCAATGCATTATGGGATTGTCCATTTAAAAGTTAAATGTAATGCCGCCATACTATTTGGCCACAATTGCAAGGAACACAATCTTGATGCATGGATTTTGAGGATACTTATAGACAGCTCACTAGGCTTTACAAAATAGCTAGTGTGTTCTAGACCAGTGTTTCCCCCTCCAGAGCCCAGAGTTCCCCCGATAATGCACATTCTGTACCTCTCTCTAATTAAAAATATCAGATTTAACTCATCAGCTCGTTAATAGAGACCCTTAAAGCTGAACTGATTGCCTCAAATAAAGGAGACATCCAAAATATGCACTGTTTAGGGCACCTGGTTTGGAAAACACTGTTCAAGACTTTTTCACGATTCAATCATTTCTAAGCCTAGGATCTTCACTTCACTGAAAACGAGTTGGAATAAAAAAAAAATTTACAACTCAAGGAGTTGGCTGATTTGTGTTTGATGGTGAAGATGAGGAGGATGGCGGTCAGCAGCTCTTACCGGGAGTCTGGAAGTTCAGACGGCGTAACTCCACGGGGTCAGTGGGGTGATGGGAGGGCATTTCTTTACCACCGGGCAGACTGCCTTTCCTGGCCTCTGACTCCGCCCTTTTCCTAAAAGAAATACATTGTATAATTTAGGACAAAACTGTGTTTGGACAGGCAGGAGGTCAAGCAAACATGCTTGTGATGGAAATTCAAATGTGACACGTTCTGGCATTCTGTGAGCCATGACCACTGCGTGTGTCTCAGGTACAGCTCTTCTGCATGCTCTCACCTGTCTGGTTGACTGCTCCAGTGGAAGCGACAGGAGGGGAGAACAGAGGGTTAGTATGAAGGACAAACAGAGATGTCCTCATCACAACTGCTGATATTCAGAGCGACATTGCATTTGTTAGTTTTCATCTGATTCGTTCTAATAAAACACATCCACCATGTCTGATCCTAACTAGATTTGGTGTGACATAACATACACAAGGCTATCTCACAGTCTAGTTTCTCATGTCATTATATATATATATATATATATATATATATATATATATATATATATATATATATATATATTAGTGCTGTCAAAATTAGCGCGTTAACGCATTCGATTAATTTGAAATATTTAACGCGTTAAAAAAAAATAACGCAATTAACGCGGTTGCAGTTTTTTTTATTTCCAGTTGTGGCCTATGTGTGTTCAACGTGCAAAGAAATATGGATAAGACCAAGGAAGGACTTTTAGACGGAAAGTTTCAGTATAAAACTCTGCCGGATTACTCTTCAGTCTGCCACAAGAAACATTACTCTTCATTCAGTCTGCCACAAGAAACAGCAACATTAAAATCATGAACTCAAATGTCATTGTTTAAAAAAAAAAAAAAACAATGACTGTAACAGTGCGTAAATCAGACCTTTCTGTAACGCTAACGTTAATAAGCTTAAACGAAAATGACGAAATAATTGTGTAGCGGAGTATTTTTTGTACACAGTGCCGCGAACTGTCAATCACTCCTGTACGCGTGCATCACTGTCCTCCTCGCAGCTGCAGCAACTTGCGCTCTCTCTCTTCATCAAGCTTTAAAACAAAAAGGGAACAAAAAGATCATATTGTCTTTGTGCATAGGCTATAGATTAATTAGATAAATGAATATCTAAATTTGTGCCTTGCCGTCTACTGTATTTGTTTAGAACTTAGAAAAAAGATGCTGCAGCCAATGAGCAGCCAGCGGGGGCTGCAGGACGACTCAACCTCCGCAGACAGTTTTTAATGTTTATCAGACAATAAATACTCAAGATTTTGCTTTAGTATAACTCACAACGAGTTTCACACACCTTCTCCGGCCACGTTGAGTTGTTGACACTTAACAGTGGGAAAAGCGACACATGCGCTATTCACTTGTATAACTTAAGGGTGAATGGGTGATGTAGTTTCTGCTCTGGGTGGGATGAATTAGGAAGCTTGCATTGTGAAGGGCGCTCTGAAAATCGGAAGTGCAGGTAAAAGATTATAACCTCTATTAAAACAGATGTCCACAAATGAGCGTACCGGTACGCTACAAGCACGTTCTGGGCGCATGGAGAGGTGGCGGTACGCTCAAGAGCTATATTTGGAAGTGGCGCTACTGAGTACTGGTGCATGCTGGCCCACTTAAAGCACTGGCAATGACTATACTTTGGAATTTTTTTGCAGTCCACTTAGAATTTAACATGGAAATCATTTTTGTTTTTTATTGGCATTGATTGTTTTGACATTCAAATGGTACTTACATGCCTGTGTTTTAATTTCTGTAATAAATATGGCTTTCAAGCCAACAGTTAATTTGGAGGATATTGATGGTTTATTGCAGGTATGTTGTTTACATGAGAAAATCTGTGTTACAAGTTAAACAAAAATTCCAATAAACAATCATATTTTGAATTTAAATAGTTTCTTTGTCTTGAATTTACATTAATTATTTACATTTTGCATTTACATATCCAAAAAGTTTCAGTCTTTTAATTGCGATTAATCGCGATTAATCGCGATTAATCGCGATTAATTTTAAAAAATTGTGCGATTAATTAGTTAATTTTTTTTAATCGATTGACAGCACTAATATATATATATATATATATATATATATATATATATATATATATATATATATATATATGGTTCCTAATGCCTGTGTACATACTTAGTAGTACCTAAATGTTTACGTAGTATGTAATCACAGTGTAAGTACACATTGGTACATAATATCTACAGCAGTTATATTTCTGTAACTACACAGATGTAACAACCCTCAGGATGGTTTGTGTAAGCAGAAATGTGTAACGGGACACTGTTAATGTGTAACAGGAATTACATAACTACATTTTGTAACAACAATATATCTAAGAGTTATTGGAACCATTTGATGGATGGTGGAAATGGGTAGGTTAAGGAGTGGAGCTGGGATCCAGGGGATGGAGATGGGTAGGTTAAGGGGTGAAGCTGGGATCCAGGGGGTGAAGATGGGTAGGTTAAGGCTTAGAGCTGGCATCCAGGGGGTCGAGATGGGTAGGTTAAGGGGTCGAGCTGGGTTCCAGGGGGTGGAGAAGGGTAGGTTAACGGGTGGAGATAGGATCCAGGGGGTGAAGATGGGTAGGTTAAGGGTTGGAGCTGGCATCCAGGGGGTGGAGATGGGTAGGTTAACGGGTGGATATAGGATCCAGGGGGTGAAGAGGGGTAGGTTAAGGGGAGGAGCTGGGATCCAGGGGGTGGAGATGGGTAGGTTAAGGCTTGGAGCTGGCATCCAGGGGGTGGAGATGGGCAGGTTAAGGGGTTGAGCTGGGATCCAGGGGGTGGAGAAGTGTAGGTTAACGGGTGGAGATGGGATCCAGGGGGTGGAGATGGGTAGGTTAAGGGTTGGAGCTGGCATCCAGGGAGTGGAGATGGGTAGGTTAAGGGGTTGAGCTGGGATCCAGGGGGTGGAGAAGGGTAGGTTAACGGATGGAGATGGGATACAGGGGGTGAAGATGGGTAGTTTAAGAGGTGGAGCTGGGATCCAGGGGGTGGAAATGGGTAGGTTAAGGGGTGAAGCTGGGATCCAGGGGGTGAAGATGGGTAGGTTAAGAGGTTGAGCTGGGTTCCAGGGGGTGGAGAAGGGTAGGTTAACGGGTGGAGATAGGATCCAGGGGGTGAAGATGGGTAGGTTAAGGCTTGGAGCTGGCATCCAGGGGGTGGAGATGGGTAGGTTAACGGGTGGAGATAGGATCCAGGGGGTGAAGAGGGGTAGTTTAAGAGGTGGAGCTGGGATCCAGGGGGTGGAAATGGGTAGGTTAAGGGGAGGAGCTGGGATCCAGGGGGTGGAGATGGGTAGGTTAAGGCTTGGAGCTGGCATCCAGGGGGTGGAGAAGGGTAGGTTAACGGATGGAGATGGGATACAGGGGGTGAAGATGGGTAGTTTAAGAGGTGGAGCTGGGATCCAGGGGGTGGAAATGGGTAGGTTAAGGGGTGGAGCTGGGATCCTGGGGGTGGAGAAAGGTAGGTTTAGGGGTAGAAGCTGGCATCCATGGGGTGGAGATGGGTAGGTTAAGGGGTTGAGCTGGGATCCAGGGGGTGGAGATGGGTAGGTTAAGGCTGGATTAGAGCTGGGATCCAAGGGGTGGAGATGGGAAGGTTAATGGGTGCAGCTATCCCATATATATATACAGTACAGACCAAAAGTTTGGGCACACCTTCTCATTCAAAGAGTTTTTTTTTTATTTTCATGACTATGAAAATTGTAGAGTCAGACTGAAGCCATCAAGGGCTATTTGACCAAGAAGGAGAGTGATGGGGTGCTGCAGATGACCTGGCCTCCACAGTCACCGGACCTGAACCCAATCCAGATGGTTTAGGGGTGAGCTGGACCGCAGACAGAAGGCAAAAGGGCCAACAAGTGCTAAGCATCTCTCGGGGAACTCCTTTAAGACTGTTGAAGACCATTTCAGGTGACTAACGCTTGAAGCTCATCAAGAGAAAGCCAAGAGTGTGCAAAGCAGTAATCAAAGCAAAAGGTGGCTACTTTGAAGAACCTACAATATGACATATTTTCAGTTGTTTCACACTTTTTTGTTATGTATATAATTCCATATATAATTCCACATGTGTTAATTCATAGTTTTGATGCCTTCAGTGTGAATCTAAAATTTTCATAGTCATGAAAATAAAGAAAACTCTTTGAATGAGAAGGTGTGTCCAAACTTTTGGTCTGTACTGTACATATAAACACCGTAGTAAATAATAATGATACACTGACATACAAAGATTTGGGGTAAGATTTTTTTTTTGTCTCTTCTCCTCACAAGTACTGCATGTACTTAATCAAAAATACGGAAAAACAGTAATATTGTGAAATATTATTACAGTCTAAGTGTTTTCTATGTGAATATACAGTATGTTGGATTGTAATTAATTTGTGTGATCAAAGCTGAATTTTCAGCATCATTACTCAAGTTTTCAGTGTCACAAGATCATTCAGAAATCTTTTATCCTCATAAATCAAATGACAATCTGTTTTAATCGCTGACATGTACAGGTTTTTCATTGTTTCTGCTCTCTTGTTTCTGTTTGTTTGTTCTGAATTGGTGAATCAGAGGCAGTGTGTTGTGTTGTTGACATTGTAATATTACACTATGAGCATGTGACATTGATTCTATGATTAACAAATAAATCTGCCATCAAAAGACATCAAATAACCCTGGATATATGAAGGACCTCATCAAGATGGATGTCCAGCTCAATGCCTGACTTTAGAATAGGATCAGATCAGTCTATATTCAAATAAGCACTACAGATTATCACACTGATACTCACAGTGCATAACTGCGGAAACACACACACACACACACACACACACACACACACACACACACACACACACACACACACACACACACTCACACACACACACTCACACACACACACACATGCACACACGCAAACACGCACACACATGCACACACGCAAACACGCACACACACACGCACTTTCTCTCTCTTAAAGTCAGCACAAAATCCAAATTGACTCCATTTAATTCCTTAACATGTTTCTGCTCTTATCGTGAATAATTAATCAGTGAACACTATTCCAGTGATCAGCTTGCTTTTACAATGTTTTACCCTAATAACTTGGAAATTAAGTCACTTGGATGATGATAAAGCTGATAATATCCTACCTATTTTTATTTTTTGGCTTGAATCTGGGCCATTGTAGTTAATAAACTAAAAATGAAACTAAAATTAAAACCATTAAAAACATTTTCATTACTTATTTTTTTTTACTAACATAATGTACTATGTACTAACAACTATATATATATATATATATATATATATATATATATATATATATATATATATATATGTATATATATATATATTGTGACATGCGTCCCGAGCGCTCGTCAGCGTCGCCCTGGCAACACACGGGAATCACCGGCACGAGCTCATCACGGGCTGAGCGGCCGCACCTGCAGCTCATCAAGCGGAGCCTTCTTAAGCAGAGGAGGAAGACAGAGTGGTGAGGAATGTCTCCCAACAAGGATGCTAACCCTTTCCTCCTCTGTTACAGAGAGCAGCGTGTGACCGTCAGCCCCACCAAGGAGAGCACAGCACGGGATCCACCACTCAGGACACAGCGAGCACGAGGGACTTGAAGCGCCACAGGAGAGCACCGCCTTCACCCAGAGCACTTACCTTGAATAAATCCACCCTTCGGGGACTTTCTCTGTCCATCGGTGGTCGTGTAGTTCCTCACCCCGCCACACTGGTGGAGAATGCGGGCACCTGTGTGAGGTGGACACCGACAACCGACCCCTGAGGAGACCGTTAAAGCCACCCGTTTGTTTTTTGTTTTTTCTTTTTTTCCCCCTTTCATTTTCATCTGCTCTGTTTCCACAGGCGGCCGCTCCTCCCCCGGCATGGAAGAACTGCTAAAACACCTCACCGAGGTGAGCATCCGCCAGCAGCAGATAATGGAACATATGGCCTCACGTCAAGGAGACGCCGAACATGAGCTCGCCGCCCTCCGCGCCGCCTCCCACCGCACGCCGCTGCCTGACCCCCGTGTCCAAGCCGTCCAGCTGATGCCACGAATGACGGCGCATGATGACGTGGAGATGTATATTCAGATGTTTGAGGCCACTGCAGTCCGGGAGGCGTGGCCAGAGGACGAGTGGGCCCGACTCCTCGCGCCGCTGCTGACCGGGGAAGCGCAACGGGCGTATTTCACCATGACGGCCGAGAGAAGCCAGCACTATGGAAAGGTGAAAAAGGAGATCCTGAGCCGAGTAGGCCTTTCCCCAATCTGTGCGGCGCAGCAGTTCCATGACTGGGAATATCGAGCTCAACATTGGCTGTTGACCGGGGGTCCCTCCGCACACCAGGTAGCTGAGCGTGTGGTGATCGACCGGTTCCTCCGCGCCCTTCCCCGCGCGTTGAGGCAGGCGGCTGGCATGAGGAACCCCACCGATCTCGACGGGCTCGTGGAGGCCATTGAGCTGGCGGAGGCCGCCCAACACCGGGAGATAGGGGAGCGAGCGCCGCCTTTTCCCCGAAGGGTGGTCCAGGAGCGACGCTCGCCGGAGGGCACCCAGCGACCCGTGAGCAGGCCTGCGGTTCCCGGCCCCCAGGACGAGCCAATGCCCACCGAGCCGCCGCGTTCCCCAGGACGGACATGGCTAGCAGGCTGTTCAGTCCACGGTCCAGCGCCGAAGGCACCACGGGCCAAGGTGCGCATCAACGGCCGGCCATTCGTCGCCGTCCTCGACTCGGGCAGCGGGGTAAGCCTGATACAACCGACTGTCCTTCCACCCCGAACAGGTTCCAGAGCCCGGCTGGCGATAACGTGCGTGCACGGGGACACCAGGCATGTGCCGGCCCGGCGAGTGACCATCACCGCGACCCCTGGTTCCTGGCCCGTCGAAGTGGGAATCTTAAGGAACCTACCGGTACCCGTTCTCCTCGGCCGGGATTGGCCGGGGTTTGATCAGCTCCTCACCTCCAGCACACAGCCTGCTAGCCCGGCCGGGAACCGCCGACGCCGGAGTCCAGCAAGGCGCCCTCGACGAGGCCCCGCGCTGCTGACGTCGGACAGCCCTCGAGGAGGTGAGTCCCCCTCCCAAAACTCTAACTTGTTCTTCGATGTCTTCCAGCAGATAGCGGGAGGGGTGACGCTCGCCAAAGAGCAGCGTGGGGACGAGCGCCTCAAGCATTGCTGGTCTCAAGTGCGGGTGGCGGAAGGAGAGGATCTACAACCAGCTCCCCACCCCACACCCCACTTCATCATCCAAAACGGCCTGCTCTATTATGTCGGCCAGCGGAGGGGGGAGGAAAAGACGCTGTTGGTGGTACCGCGGAGCAAAGTCCCGGCGGTCTTGGAACTCGCCCACACCCACCCGATGGCTGGCCACCTCGGCGCCCAAAACACTGTGCAACGGATCCGGGACCGCTTCCACTGGCCAGGACTGGAGGCGGATGTCAAGCGGTACTGCCAAGCGTGCCCGACGTGCCAACGGACCTCGCCACATACTCCTCCCCCCAGCCCGCTGATCATTGAGGTGCCCTTCGAGCGCATCGGGATGGACCTGGTGGGGCCGCTGCCGAAGTCCGCCCGGGGGCATGAACATATCCTGGTTATCGTGGATTATGCCACCCGCTACCCAGAGGCCATTCCCCTCCGCAAGGCCACCGCCAAAAACATCGCACAGGAGCTCTTCCTACTGAGTAGTCGGGTTGGCCTACCAGCGGAGATCCTGACCGACCAGGGCACCCCTTTCATGTCCCGGATCATGGCTGACCTCTGCAAACTCCTCAAAGTCCGACAGATCCGGACCAGCATATACCATCCGCAAACCGATGGGCTCGTGGAACGCTTTAACCAGACCCTCAAACAGATGCTGCGGCATGTCGTGGCCGAGGACCGACGCGACTGGGACCAGATGATCCCGTATGTACTGTTCGGGGTCCGGGAGGTACCCCAGGCGTCCACCGGCTTCACGCCCTTCGAGCTCCTCTTCGGCCGCCAGCCCCGAGGGCTCCTAGATGTCGCCCGGGAAGCCTGGGAACAACAGCCTGTGGTATGTCGGACCACCGTCGAGCACGTCAAGGCCATGAGAGAGCGGATCGACAGGGTCATGCCATTGGTCCGGGAGCATCTGACCAAGGCCCAGCAAGATCAGCAGCGCCTCTTCAATCGGGCTGCCCAACCCCGGGAGTTCCAGCCGGGAGATCACGTCATGTACTGGTCCCCACCTCAGCCTGTAAGTTCCTGGCCCGCTGGCAGGGCCCATATACGGTCACCGAACGGGTGGGACCCGTCACCTACAAAGTGCGCCAACCCGGTTGCCGAAGGGAAGAACAGCTCTATCATATAAACCTGTTGAAGCGCTGGGTGGGGACCGGACCCCAGCTCTCGGCCCTCGCCGCCACCTCTCCCTTGGTTGTGGACATGGATCCCCATCTCTCCGCAGCCCAGAAGACGGAACTGCAGCACCTGGTCGGTCAGTTCTCGGATGTGTTCTCCCCTCTGCCAGGGCGGACGACCGTCATCCAGCACGAAGTCCGAACACCACCAGGAGTCATCGTCCGGCAGCGGCCCTATCGTGTCCCGGAGGCTCGGCGACACGCAATCGAGACAGAGGTGCAGGAGATGTTGAAGTTGGGGGTAATTGAGCCCTCGCGGAGTCCATGGTCCAGCCCCATCGTCATGGTCCCGAAGCCCGACGGCACCCTAAGGTTTTGCAACGACTTCCGCCGCCTAAATGAGGTCTCTGAATTCGATGGCTACCCCATACCCCGTGTCGATGAGCTCCTGGATCGACTAGGAAGGGCCCGGTTCATCTCGACTCTTGACCTCACCAAAGGGTATTGGCAAGTCCCCCTGTCTAAGGATGCCAAGCCTAAGACAGCCTTCTCGACCCCCAGTGGCCACTGGCAGTACCGGGTCCTTCCCTTCGGCCTGCACGGGGCCCCCGCCACATTCCAGAGGCTCATGGATGTCCTGCTGAGGCCCCATATGGCCTACGCCGCGGCCTACATCGACGACGTGGTCATCTAATGACTTGCTCTGGCGCCGATACAGGATGGCTGCCTCCGTGACGAGCTCCGCATATGTTTTTGTGTTTTTGTTAGTTTGTCCTGTCTTTAGTTATATTCCTGCCATCAGTTTCACCAGGGAAGAACTGCTGAACATTCGGCAGAACACACCACAGGATATTTTACCGGATTTCAATTATTCAGACGTTTTAGTGAACGTTGTTATCGGAGGAGCGGCGGCGCTGATCAAGCGCTTCAGGACGCGCAGACGGGGGAAGCGAGCGGGAGCGCTCGTCAGACTCAGGAAGCGCGGATTTCGAACGCCGTTGCCTAGCATCCATCTGGCAAATCTCCGCTCTCTACCCAACAAAACGGACGAACTCCTTCTGCTTTCTCGGACAAATAAGGATTTCACACACTCTGCTGCTCTGTGTTTCACGGAAACCTGGCTGAATGACACCATACCGGACAGCGCGCTCCATCTGCCGGGCTTTCAGCTGTTTAGAGCGGATCGTGACACAGAATCAACGGGGAAATCGCGTGGTGGCGGGACATGCTTTTACATCAATGAACGGTGGTGTACAGATGTAACTGTGTTAAAGAAGACGTGCTGCTCAAATCTCGAAACACTCTTCATTAACTGCAAGCCGTTCTATTCGCCGCGGGAGTTTCACTCGTTCATTCTGGTCAGTGTTTACATCCATCCGCAAGCGCATGTGAGCTCAGCTTTACAGAAACTCGCTGATCAGATCACAGAGACAGAACAACAACACCCGGACTCTGTTTTAATCATTCTCGGGGACTTTAATAAAGCCAATCTGTCCCGTGAACTGCCAAAATACAGACAGCATGTTACTTGTCCCACAAGAGACAGTAATATATTGGATCACTGTTACACCACAATAAAGGATGCATTTCACTCTGTTCCACGAGCAGCTTTGGGAAATTCTGATCACCTTCTGGTTCATCTTATACCGTCCTACAGGCAGAAACTAAAATCAGCTAAACCTGTATCAAGGACTGTAAAAAGATGGACTAATGAAGCAGAGCAGGATTTACAATCTTGTTTTGACCTCACTGATTGGAGTGTTTTTGAAGCTGCTACCACCGATCTGGATGAACTCACAGAGACCGTAACATCATATATCAGTTTCTGTGAGGATATGTGTATTCCTACAAAGACTCAACTAATTTACAATAATGACAAACCGTGGTTCACTGCAAAACTCAGACAGCTCCGTCAGGCCAAAGAAGATGCTTACGTGAAGGGGGACAATGTCTTGTATAAACAGGCTAAATACACATTGGAAAAGGAGATCAAAGTGGCAAAGAGGAATTATTCTGAAAAAATAAGGACTCAGTTCACTTCCAACGACTCCGCATCAGTGTGGAAAAGTCTAAAGAAGATCACCAATTACAAGACACCACCCCCCAGCACTGTAGAGAATCAACGACTGGCAGACGATCTGAACGAGTTTTACTGCAGGTTTGAAAGAACACCCATCACCTGCCCTGAACGCCTCCCCACAAAACCATTCACACCCTTCACAACTCCTGCAACCAGCCCTGAATGCCTCTCCAAACTACCGTTCACACCATTAACAGCTCCTGCAACCCATCCTGAACACCTCTCCAATCAAGCACTCTCACCATTCTCACCTCCTGCATCCCCCCTCTCCCCCACACCTGCAATTCAGATCAGCGAGGATGCGGTGCGCCAGGTCTTCTGGAAGCAGAAAAGGAAAAAAGCACCAGGCCCAGATTGTGTTACACCAGCCTGTCTGAAATCCTGTGCTGACCAGCTGGCCCCCATCTTCACACAGATCTTCAACAGATCGCTGGAGCTGTGCGAAGTCCCTTCATGCCTCAAACGTTCCACCATCATCCCCATCCCTAAGAAACCCAAAATTACAGGACTAAATGACTACAGGCCTGTGGCTCTAACGTCTGTAGTCATGAAGTCATTTGAAAAACTGGTGCTGGGCCACCTGAAGGACATCACTGGGCCCTTGCTGGATCCTCTTCAGTTTGCCTACAGAGCAAACAGGTCTGTGGACGATGCAGTAAACATTGGACTGCATTATGTTCTGCAACACCTAGACAGACCGGGGACTTATGTGAGGATCCTGTTTGTGGACTTCAGCTCGGCCTTCAACACGATCATCCCAAACCTCCTCCTGCCCAAACTAAATCAGCTCTCCGTGCCCACCTCAGTCTGTCAGTGGATCAACAGCTTCCTGACAGACAGGCAGCAGCTAGTGAGGCTGGGAAAATACACATCCAGCACCCGTACAATCAGCACCGGAGCTCCCCAGGGGTGCGTTCTCTCCCCACTGCTCTTCTCCCTGTACACTAATGATTGCACATCTAAGGACCCCTCTGTCAAGCTCCTGAAGTTTGCAGATGACACCACACTCATCGGCCTCATTCAGGACGGTGACGAGTCTGCTTACAGACAGGAGGTAAAAGAGCTGGCTGTCTGGTGCAGTCTCAACAACCTGGAGCTTAACACCCTCAAAACAGTGGAGATGATCGTGGACTTCAGGAGAAACCCCCCTGCACTCTCCCCACTCACCATCATGAACAGCACTGTGACTGCAGTGGAGTCATTCAGGTTCCTGGGCACCTCTATCTCTCAGGACCTGAAGTGGGACATTCACATTGACTCCATTGTGAAAAAGGCCCAGCAGAGGTTGTACTTTCTCCGCCAGCTGAGGAAGTTTAACCTGCCACAGGAGCTGCTGAAACAGTTCTACTCCACCATCATTGAATCCATCCTCTGCACTTCAGTAACTGTCTGGTTCAGCTCAGCTTCTAAATCTGACCTCAGAAGACTACAGAGGGTAGTCCGGACTGCTGAGCGAATCATCGGTTCAACCCTCCCATCTATTCAAGAACTGTACTTATCCAGAGTGAGAAAAAGGGCTGTCAAAATCACTCTGGACCCCTCACATCCAGCACACTCCCTCTTTGAACTGTTGCCATCTGGTCGACGCTACAGAGCACTGAGCACTAGAACGACCAGACACAGGACCAGTTTCTTCCCTCAGGCAATCCATCTTATGAACAGCTTATAATAACGGCGGACACACTACACTTTATATTTATATACACACACACTTTATTTATCTAACACCATACTTAGTATACACTTAAATTTTGCACACAATATATATGTACATACATAACTTCATTTTGTAATATACTTGCCTACAATTGTCATTTGTATATTGTTATTTACTATCTACTTATTTGTATTTTTTATTCTTTTATCATGTGATTTATGTTCTGTCGCTGTCATTCTGTTGTACTGCGGAGCTTCTGTCACGAAAACAAATTCCTCGTATGTGTACATACCTGGCAATAAAGCTCATTCTGATTCCATTCAGAGACCTGGGGGGAGCATTTAGAGCGGCTCCGGAGGGTGCTGCTGGACCTCCACCGGGCGGGGCTCACCGCCAACCCCCGGAAATGTCACATGTCTCTCCGAAGCCAAGTACCTGGGCTTCTGCGTGGGACGTGGCCTCATCCGCCCCCAGGAAAAGAAGGTGACAGCTATCCTCTCGGCACCGCGGCCCTCTACCAAGACCCAGGTACGAGCCTTTTTGGGGTTGGCAGGATACTACCGATGTTTTATCCCTAACTTCTCCTCCTTAGCCTCTCCCCTGACAGATCTGACCAGGAAGGGGCAACCGGAGAAGATAGCCTGGAGTCTAGAAGCGGAAGAGGCGTTCCAGCAGGTGAAGTCAGCCCTCACCACGGAGCCAGTCCTGCGAGCCCCCGACTTCAACTGCCCCTTCCTGGTGCAAACCGACGCCTCGGACACCGGGTTGGGAGCCGTTCTCTCCCAGGTCCAGGACGGCGAGGAACACCCGGTGATCTTTATTAGCCGGAGGCTGACCCCGACCGAACAACGGTATGCCGCCGTGGAGAAGGAAGCACTGGCCGTCAAGTGGGCAGTCCTGGAGCTCCGCTATTACCTCCTCGGACGCCGGTTCACCCTGCTGACAGATCATGCGCCACTGCAGTGGATGGCCCGCGCAAAGGACACCAACCCCAGGGTAACCCGCTGGTTCCTTGCGCTCCAGGACTTCCACTTCACCATACAACATCGGGCGGGGACGGCCAACGCGGACGGTCTTTCCAGGATAGGGGCAGCTTTCCCAGGTCTGTCAGGCTCCACTCCCCACCCTCCCCATATCTCCCCATTGTACCGCAGGCGCAGGTCGACGCTTAGGGGGGGGGGAGTGTGACATGCGTCCCGAGCGCTCGTCAGCGTCGCCCTGGCAACACACGGGATTCACCGGCACGAGCTCATCACGGGCTGAGCGGCCGCACCTGCAGCTCATCAAGCGGAGCCTTCTTAAGCAGAGGAGGAAGACAGAGTGGTGAGGAATGTCTCCCAACAAGGACGCTAACCCTTTCCTCCTCTGTTACAGAGAGCAGCGTGTGACCGTCAGCCCCACCAAGGAGAGCACAGCACGGGATCCACCACTCAGGACACAGCGAGCACGAGGGACTTGAAGCGCCACAGGAGAGCACCGCCTTCACCCAGAGCACTTACCTTGAATAAATCCACCCTTCGGGGACTTTCTCTGTCCATCGGTTGTCGTGTAGTTCCTCACCCCGTCACAATACAGTATTGTTCAAAATAATAGCAGTACAATGTGACTAACCAGAATAATCAAGGTTTTTCGTATATTTTTTTATTGCTACGTGGCAAACAAGTTACCAGTAGGTTCAGTAGATTCTCAGAAAACAAATGAGACCCAGCATTCATGATATGCACGCTCTTAAGGCTGTGCAATTGGGCAATTAGTTGAATTAGTTGAAAGGGGTGTGTTCAAAAAAATAGCAGTGTGGCATTCAATCACTGAGGTCATCAATTTTGTGAAGAAACAGGTGTGAATCAGGTGGCCCCTATTTAAGGATGAAGCCAACACTTGTTGAACATGCATTTGAAAGCTGAGGAAAATGGGTCGTTCAAGACATTGTTCAGAAGAACAGCGTACTTTGATTAAAAAGTTGATTAGAGAGGGGAAAACCTATAAAGAGGTGCAAAAAATGATAGGCTGTTCAGCTAAAATGATCTCCAATGCCTTAAAATGGAGAGCAAAACCAGAGAGACGTGGAAGAAAACGGAAGACAACCATCAAAATGGATAGAAGAATAACCAGAATGGCAAAGGCTCAGCCAATGATCACCTCCAGGATGATCAAAGACAGTCTGGAGTTACCTGTAAGTACTGTGACAGTTAGAAGACGTCTGTGTGAAGCTAATCTATTTTCAAGAATCCCCCGCAAAGTCCCTCTGTTAAAAAAAAGGCATGTGCAGAAGAGGTTACAATTTGCCAAAGAACACATCAACTGGCCTAAAGAGAAATGGAGGAACATTTTGTGGACTGATGAGAGTAAAATTGTTCTTTTTGGGTCCAAGGGCCACAGGCAGTTTGTGAGACGACCCCCAAACTCTGAATTCAAGCCACAGTACACAGTGAAGACAGTGAAGCATGGAGGTGCAAGCATCATGATATGGGCATGTTTCTCCTACTATGGTGTTGGGCCTATTTATCGCATACCAGGGATCATGGATCAGTTTGCATATGTTAAAATACTTGAAGAGGTCATGTTGCCCTATGCTGAAGAGGACATGCCCTTGAAATGGTTGTTTCAACAAGACAATGACCCAAAACACACTAGTAAACGGGCAAAGTCTTGGTTCCAAACCAACAAAATTAATGTTATGGAGTGGCCAGCCCAATCTCCAGACCTTAATCCAATTGAGAACTTGTGGGGTGATATCAAAAATGCTGTTTCTGAAGCAAAACCAAGAAATGTGAATGAATTGTGGAATGTTGTTAAAGAATCATGGAGTGGAATAACAGCTGAGAGGTGCAACAAGTTGGTTGACTCCATGCCACACAGATGTCAAGCAGTTTTAAAAAACTGTGGTCATACAACTAAATATTAGTTTAGTGATTCACAGGATTGCTAAATCCCAGAAAAAAAAAAATGTTTGTACAAAATAGTTTTGAGTTTGTACAGTCAAAGGTAGACACTGCTATTTTTTTGAACACACCCCTTTCAACTAATTGCCCAATTGCACAGCCTTAAGAGCGTGCATATCATGCATGCTGGGTCTTGTTTGTTTTCTGACAATCTACTGAACCTACTGGTAACTTGTTTGCCACGTAGCAATAAAAAATATACTAAAAACCTTGATTATTCTGGTTAGTCACATTGTACTGCTATTATTTTGAACAATACTGTATATATATATAACATGGAATCAATCAGCAATGCATCATCTGGTCGCTGTGAGATGCGCTGTGTTACTGCCTAAAATGTACTGTTTATAGTACTATTAAACAGTTGTGATGGTGAAAACGTTGTGTGATGTTGCCTAACTAACAGGATGCTGAGTTTCTCAGTGTTGTGCATTTTGATTTCTCCTGGAAAGGCTGCGTGTCCCTTTGCTGAGCAGTGCAACCTTATACTATCAATAGATGCATTATATACAATAGCCTATATATACAGTATTAATACTATATACAGTAGTGTTAATGTCGAGCCCTGGAGTCTCTCTATATATACACACAAAATAAAAACAGTTTCAAAATATTAAAAACTACAATAGAATTGCAAATATACTAAAATAACACTGGCTTGAATATTCTTTAATAAATAAGAAATAACATATGAAACATGCACAGTTATTGACTGTGTTTCTCCACGGTTTCTACCTCTTGAACAGCAGGATGGCGATGACGATGCAGATGATGAAGATGACGGCCAGCACCGGCCCCACGACCCAGATCAGACCCTCCTCTTCATCGATTATGGGCTGCGGGTCGATATCAGCAAACATCACCGGATCAGAGTACGGACTCGCTGCGTACAAAACCTGCAAGAAAAAACACAAAAACATTTCTGTTTGTTTTATTTATTTTTTCTCTTGGTTTATATAAAGAGCAGAGATGACATTTGAAGTAATGCATTTCAATGGGCCGAGTGCAGCTCATAGTTTTGTTGAAGCACTTGCATGAATTATTCAGAA